>NC_054376.1:116643801-116896301 GCF_017654675.1 Xenopus laevis
AGTCAGGTTGCAAAAAGAATGATAAATGGATGTCCAGTCAAGTATTAAATACATAATAAATATTATGTTATACAGTGGTATATTAATGATATGTGAGGCCCCTAGGCTTAAAGGGATACTGTCATGGGAAAAAATTTTTTTTCAAAATGAATCAGTTAATAGTGCTGCTCCAGCAGAATTCTGCACTGAAATCCATTTCTCAAAAGAGCAAACAGATTTTTTTATATTCAATTTTGAAATCTGACATGGGGCTAGACATTTTGTCAAATTCCCAGCTGCCCCAAGTCATGTGACTTGTGCTCTGATAAACTTCAATCACTCTTTACTGCTGTGCTGCAAGTTAGAGTGATATCACCCCCTCCCTTTCCCCCCCCAGCAGCCAAACAAAAGAACAATGGGAAGGTAACCAGATAGCAGCTCCCTAACACAAGATAACATCTGCCTGGTAGATCTAAGAACAACACTCAATAGTAAAAACCCATGTCCCACTGAGACACATTCAGTTACATTGAAAAGGAAAAACAGCAGCCTGCCAGAAAGTATTTCTCTCCTGAAGTGCAGGCACAAGTCACATGACCAGGGGCAGCTGGGAAATTGACAAAATGTCTAGCCCCGTCAGATTTCAAAATTGAATATAAAAAAATCTGTTTGCTCTTTTGAGAAATGGATTTCAGTGCAGAATTCTGCTGGAGCAGCACTATTAACTGATTAGTTTTGGAAAATAATTTTTTTCCCATGACAGTATCCCTTTAATATTCCTCAGGGCCCCGTTCTAGGCTACTCCCACTCCTGGGCACCCGTATACATGCAGATCCAGACGTGAGTGCCCATGTAGAGAGCTTGGGTGCATGCGTGTATCTGCAATCATCCAGCCACAGACACGTGCCTTACCTGCCTTCTTCTCCCAGTCACAGGTGCACCCAGGACCCAGCGCAAACAAAAATAAATATTAAAAGTTTCTGAACAATTTTAAAAAAAGCTAAATGAGCCCTGATCACACTGGATACCTAGGTAATCCTGTGCATTAATCCATCCCCAATGTTATAATTGGACTGGTCAAGATTGATAGCGGCGCTCACTTGTGCATAACTGGAGCTCCTGTGTTTGTACAACTGTATGAGGAGAGCACTAGATAGTAGTGATGTGGGGGCCGACACGATACCTGTGGGAGTTGCGGGTTTACCATTGGGAGCCATGGGTTTACTTGGTTGGTTCGGATCTCGCACCCCTCTTTGCGGGTGGTGGGTCCAGGTCAAGCTCTTCTTTGTGCTCTCCCCACCGGCCACCTTACACTGCTGAATTCCGTTTTGGTTTTATAGCCGTGCGCCTGCTTACACCGCCCCTTTTGTGACGTCATCAGCGGGGTGGGTCTATAAAAAGAATCCGGAAGGGCGCGGGTCAGCCCACACATCACTACTGGACAGCACCTCTACTCACTGAAGAACTCACAGGACTAAGTAAGTATCCCATGAAATCATGTGAGGCACTTGTTTTTAACAATGAAGGCTGTGCAAAATAAAAAATATTTCTAATATAGTTAGTTAGCCAAATATGTAATGTATAAAGGCTAAAGTGACTGGATATCTAACATAATAGCCAGAACACTATTTTCTGCTTTTCAGCTCTATAACTCTGAGTTAGTCAGTGACCTGAAGGGGGGCCACATGGGACATAATTCAGACGGGCTGCTGTGCTTAACCACTGGGCCTGGAGAGCAGCTAGCAAGCTCTTGTCTCTCATTCATTATATACCTTATCTAATCACCTTGCTTTCCAATCTCCCCTCAGCAGCCTTATTGGTCAGATAGGGTTCAACCCTAAATAAACACTTCTACCTCACATACATGCCTGAGCCTTAGCGCATGGACAGACATCTTCACCACGGTTCGAGCAGCGGTCTTTAAAAAAAAGCTGACCGCCACGTATACAGCAGTGCGGCAGTCTGCTTTTTTTTAAAAACCATGGCGGGGGCCGCGTCGAAAATGCAGTGAAAACCCGCATGTGTGTCCAGGGCCATAGCTTCTGTAGCTTAAGTGGTTTGTCCCAAACTCTTGCCTGTTCCTGTTCTTGCTCCAGTCCTGTTCCTGCTCCAGTCCTGTCTGATCCTATTCCCTTTCCTGAGTCTGTCCTGCCTCTACATCCACTTCGTTCCACTCCTGCCGGTTTCCATTTCTTCTCTTGCTCCATTGTGATTTTGCCCATTACAGTCTCTTCACCCATTCTGTCCTGTACCTCTCAGGGCCGGATTTACATAGCGGGCACCCGTAGGCCTGCTGACATTAGTTGCCCCCATCCCCTCCCTTTTTATTCCCGCACATTTTAATTATCGGGACTGGAGCAATGGGGAAATTTAAAAAAACTATTTTATATCCCAGTGTTTCTGAAATAAGATTGTGGCCTCTCCACAAATCCCGGTATGGTACCTCTCCTGCCTATTACTACCTCTATGTCCATCTGTCCCACTCCTGCCTATTTTGTTCCTTTTAGCCGCCCCTTGTTCAGTGCCTGAATGTGCAACAATAGAATTTTAGTGAAAATATAGAACAAGGATCTTGTCTCTTTTCTAGACAGAATGTTCTTTTGGAGCATGTATGTGAAAAACTTTTCTGCTTATAAGACAATGGCAGCAGAACATGGGCCTTTGTTTCGTAGCTCTTATTAAACTAGTTAGGGAATATTTCTAATATAGGAAGGCGAAGAGGAAATGTCTTTAGTTAATGTCATAATAACAGATAACTCTTCTTGGAATCATGGAATCAGTATGTTAGAAGACTTTGCATTATGAATAAAAGATTGACCGGTGACCACTAAAATATAATTACATTGTGCTTCACATGTCCCTTAAACTTGACAGATGGGCCATCATTCAGTCTGCAATAAAAAGGGCAATGTTGTAAAGGAAAAATAGTTAAATACAAGGTATAGAGATTTTTGTGCTGTTACTGCATCGCTGCATATTCCATTTGCACAAAGTGAGACTTTTCCCCAAAGGTTTCATTTCCTGGGAAATAAGAAAAAAAGGCAGATCATTTTAAAATTGGAGAAGAAAATAAAGTTAAATAGAACTTTGTAAATAAGCAAGAATTAGAGGGGATGAGTCATAAGAGAGGAATATTCTCTCCTTCTTAATTATTCAGGAATTCACTTAACACTTGTAGCAATGATTATTTTTCATTCATTGTGTTAGTAATACAGCTCCGGGGACTGATATACTAAAGCGGAAAATGTCAGTGTGGATGTGATTTGGAAATTGCCTGTTCACTAGAGATATGATTACTCTTTGATGTTGTCCGAAGAGCGTTGATGTGGAGTGAGTTTGAATGATTCGGGCTTTAACTGTCTTGCATGAGCATGTTCTCTGATATCTGGAATGGAAGAATCGCAGTGGATTAAACCTCCCTTTGTTATGAGTGGGGATTTTCCATGGAGATTACAGGCCACGGTGTACAATTTAGCTTTATGGAAGTCATGTTCTGGGAAAGTTTGTTTAGAACATTTAAGGCACTGTCAATCTACAACAACATACAGCATTTGGCAAGAGAATGTTGTTAAAATTCTATAGCAGTGGGTCAGACTAAAAGGCATATCTGTGGTAGGTGCACCAAGATAAATAGGCAGCCCAGCGATAGAGCTATTGCTCCTACAAAGCTGCTTTAGAATTTCTAGTCAAGATGAGCTGTCTAATGAAAGTAGCCATATGATTTTAGGGTAGTATGTCTGTGTTGCTTGGAATGGTCTGAAGTCATAGGGGCAAATTCAATAGAGGGCGATATTTTACCTGCAAATGATCCGCCACTCTTCGCACCACTTCGCCGGATGAAAATTTACTACCAACACTAAAATGAAAAGTTGCATCTGGGCAGCCGAACGCTGGCAAAGTTTCACTAGCGTTAATTCGTCAGAGCGACTATCTTTTGCTAGCGTTCATTTCATACTCTTACTCTTCGGTCAATTTGAATAGGACGGGTACATATAGGTCGTAGAGATGTCTTTATTAGAGATGTTGGTGCAAAATGCTTGAAGTGGTCACTTATTATTAAAATGTCCAAGGAAGCAATATAAAGACAAAAGAGATCATATAATGTCCTAGACATGAGCCCACCCTAAAACAAATGTGCCATGCCCATCAGATGGTTGGGAAAGAAATGTTAACCAAAAAATCTTTAATATTTAGGACTTTTGAAGGCAATCCCGTTTTAAATTATGAAAAAAACTCCAGTGTTTTTTACAACTTTTATGACTTTTTGGTATACAGGATATGATTTACTGAGGAGGATGTAGCTTCATCTTATCAGTTCACCAGGTCTAAGGTGGCGAAGGAAACTCTGGTGAAAGAGGTAACGTTCTGTAACGATTACTTGCCTGATCAAAAATTTGCCTGGAGATAAGGCATGAAACTGCGCTAGCGATGGTCCCTTTCCCTAGCGAATTGTTGTCTACGCCTGTTAGTAAATTGCCGATGTCCCTGTGGATGATATTTCTGGCGAATTTTCACTAGCGATGGCCACTTTGCCCTTTAGTAACAAATACATGTTTCCGGGATTGTTAGCATTCAAATTAAATTGCAACAAGTTCATCCATTCTAGCTGGATTTTGTAACGGAGAATTTTCAAAAGATCTGATAACTCTTTTACAGAACCATAAAAGGGCATAAGTAAGGAAACACATTTATAAAGAGACAGTAAGGATGAAAATGAAAAGGATGGTAGAATAGGGTGGCATTTTTTTTTATGTTTTTTCCACCCTTCCCAGGCTTTGGTAATGTGGGGGTGATTCCAAGTGGTAGTTTGGTCGGGAAGCCAGTAATAGTTGCATAATGATTGGAGTTGAACTCCATCTTTATAACAGGTAATAAGAAATGTTTACAGCTTTGAGCAGCTATCCAAGCATACAAAACATAAAAGTAACACTACTTTTAATTTGTAATGAATGGTTTATATTGGTGTAGGGATGTGAAAATCTTAGACACCCTTACACATTACAGACAGGCACATCCCTAGTAATATGGACACCTCAGTGGGTCCTTATGGGACCTTGTGCTTATGTAACCCCTGTAGTTCACACAGTGTACACCAGATGGCACTGTGCCAGAGTATAAAAGGTTTAGGAACCATGTGCTCTGGGTCCATTGCTTTAGCCCAACCAAGCAGGCTGGAAGGGAATGGGTAGTGCTGACCCTAGGCGCCTTGGCCCTAGTAATTAGACAGCTACACTCATTTATAGATCGCTCTAGGAGTGATAGAGAGGTTATTTAGTTTAGCAGCTCAAGGCTCCGCCGAGGAGATTAGAGGGATTAAGATCCCAGGGTATTACTGACCCAGAGTAAGGAACCAAGTGTTGAGGTAGGGATGTCAGGAGTTCCCCTAGTCTGCCACTGGAAGATATCCTGAAAACTGGGCAATACCCCTCACATGCTGTCAATTTACTCTCTGCTGTATATTCCCTAATACCCTCTCTGCTGTATATTCCCTAAGCTGTGGCCTCTTCCATCCAATAATTAAGTGTTGTTGGTGTAAGTATATAGTTAAATGTACGGCTCCATTGCTCTACACTAGTAACTGTACCCCAAATTGTGCTCAGAGTAAGGAACCAAGTGTTGAGGTAGGGATGTCAGGAGTTCCCCTAGTCTGCCACTGGAAGATATCCTGAAAACTGGCCAATACCCATCACATGCTGTCAATTTACTCTCTGCTGTATATTCCCTAGCCTGTGGGGATTCAGCCTATACGTGCTGTGAGAATATGCTTCCTTTATGCTGCTGTGTATGTTCTATACTCCATTGTGGATCAATTTGCTGAATGATCTATGTGCTATTGTTCAATAAACACAGTTCTTTGTTCAACCGTTAAAGAACTACTGGCGCCCATCATTGTGCTATCGCACCCAGTTACAGTTACACTACACCCTTGCCTACACCGCGTTGCGAGGGCTTACCCCTGAGAAAGAGAGCTCATCTGTGGTCTCAGCCCATAAAGGAAAGTAGCTAAAACTGCCCTAGCACAAGTCAGTTTACTATAGCGCTACATTGGCATGCACTTTTCTAATATTAATGGGTACGTAATCATGTTTATGTCACACACACAAAAGCTGTGGCCTCTTCCATCCAATAATTAAGTGTTGTTGGTGTAAGTATATAGTTAAATGTACGGCTCCATTGCTCTACACTAGTAACTGTACCCCAAATTGTGCTCTGGGTGAGACCTTTCATTCTAGGGGTGAGCCCACACAACTGTGTGGAGGCAGGGTGTGATATAATATAGGTGTCAGTGGTTCTTGGATAATAACTGAACTGGTTTATCATACAAATCCACAAGGGAGAATAATGCAGTTATAAGAAGCAAAATCAACAGATGATCAAATATACTCATAATACAGAACAATAGAAGAGTCTTCCCTCTAGTAGCACTTGAGAGGGGAATATCACACCGTCCTCCCAGAGTTTCTCCGGTTTTCTCGGGGGACACCTTTGATGTGGAACCCAGGTGGGAATCTAACTAAATCCTTATAACCTGGGGACTCTATCTCCTTGGTGGAGTCCAGAGGTGCTCAATATTGGAAGTCCTACTCTTAAATGGTTTACCTAGAGAGACTATAAAAGGGCATGTAAAGGCAAAAAAATTAAAATCCCATTTTTACTTTCTTCAATATACAAGAAATCTATCTCTAATATATTGTAATTAAAAAATGTGTACCGTTTTTATAAGAAACCTGACTGTATGCAGTGAAATTCTCCCTTTATTTACTGCTGTGGATAGTAATTGTTAGGCGGTCCCTAACTGCTGAGCAGGGAAACAATCATACTTATGAACAGCAGGGGGAGCCCCTGCCTTACTTCCCAGCCATGCAGAATTCAAGCAGCTTTGTTTGTTTCTCTGTAGAGGAGTTGGCAACTGTGTATTGGATTTTATTTTTGCCTTTACATCCCCTTTACTGTTTCCAACTCCAGCTGCAGGGGCAAAGATCATGGAGCCACATTTAAACAGATAAACTGGGATTCTATTTGGAGGATTATTTTGCTGCCGCTGGTTCTGCAGAGTTGGAGAAAGTTTGTATTAAACAATACAAAAACTATAAAATCCACATTAGATTTCATGACAACACAGGACCCAGTGCAGTCTGTATATTCTTATTATTAATCAGTCTTGCTGTATCGGCTTCTGGCAGATATTATTTGACTTGTGCTGTTTTTATAATTGATGATGACCCCTAAGCAGCCCAGACCACACTGAGCATGTGCACAGTCTTTGTCTTGCAAAGATGTTGCAAGGTGGTGACCCCCTGTGGCCAACTTTGAATGAATAAATCGTTTGTTGTATTAGGCTGTGTGATGCAGTCAATTCATGTTTATGTTTAGTATACAAAATACAGCATTTCTAGCGTTATTCTAGCTTAGACTTTACTTCCCCTTTAAAGGGTCTAACTGATATTAACTTAACCCTATGCTCTCCTGGGATTCTACTTCTTCCATGCTTGCTAAAAGCCCGTAGAAAGATGGGAATTACTCCCTGTAAGGGTCCCCTTGGTGACCAATCCTTTGGGGATTGCATTATAAATGGGATGCATTATTAGCCCCCTACAATGGGGGCTAATAATGCAGTGGAGCATGCAGCCTACTATCCCAATCATAGTGTTCAGTTTTTCAATGTGCCATTAAGCTTTCAGTATATCTAGTTGTCAACTATTCATCATACTGTATATAAATTAATTTATGCACATGTTTAGTTTACATACAAGATAACTTTAAGCTCTTTTTAAGTTTTCCCATGAAGCATGCATCTTGACATAAATCTGAATTTAACTCAGCTCAACCTACCAACACCAATATGTGCTTTTAATTAAAAAAAAAAATACTTTCCTTGTAGGATTTCCACTAGCAAAGACATGCCCTTCGTAACAATCTCCCCAAAAGAAGTCACAGTTCTTAGAACTCCGAAGACGCTTGCAATAAGGCTGCCAAAGCCTATAAACAAACATTTGGCCCCTGAGATGCATTTCTTTGTTTCTGTAGCCAAGGGTTTAAGGGGAATGGCTGGAGCAGTGGGGAAGTAGAGCACAAGCCACGCTTTCTGAGCCTGTGAAATGTACCTGGGCTCACAGAGGGAGGGAAGAGGCTTGTTCTGTTCACAATCTGTGATGCCTGAATCTGTCCTGTGTCACTGCCTGCCTTCCCCTGAGTCTCAACATGGCTTCTGGCAAAGGGAGTTTAGCAGCTGCACCGGAGAACTGAGCTGTATCTACATTAGCTGCGCTGACCCAGCAATGAGGTCCGACTGCCTTTTTGATGGAATCTGCCTTCTGTGTCAGAATGTTCCCTTGCTGAAATCTACTCTCTCATGCGGATCCCTCTCATTGGATTTTCTCTCGCTGTTCTCTTACATGCAAAGACTTGAAGTCTGCTCTTTATATTGGTTGACATATATAATAAGAATATACAAGAGTTTTCAGGGAACTGGAAAGAATATCTAAAAACCATCTTAAACAGAAGCTCCTCTTCAACAAGCTCATGTTTTATTTACTGTTTGACACTTAATACAGAAAGTTGGTGTGTTTCGTGCAGGTATAAGTTTTCAATCACACGATGGGATTTCCCAATATTTTAGCAATATCAATGTTTTTGTTACATTTTCGTGCACAAATCAGATACTTTGCATCATGGACACCGAGCTGATACTGCCTATTAGCATTCTAAGTGCATTTAAAATCATTAATCCACAAGCAAACTGACTGAGTAGTAAGATTGGCTAATATTTACAGGTTCACTAGTTTGTACTCACAAGCCTTGATAAAGGGCCCTGAGGGGTCCGAAACGTTGCCTTCCTTTTGAATGCCGATGGGCTAAATAAATCACCTATTTTCACACAGCAATCTTTTGGTATGTTTCTGGATTTTTTTATAATATTTAAAGGGTGAGTCAACCCAAAATTAAAAAATGACATAAAAAGGAAACAGCTTTCCAATTTACATTTATTAAACATTTTCTTTGCTTTTAAAGATATTTGCAAAACCAATTGCTATTGAAAGCAGCATATGCTTAACTCCTGGATGTTGCATTTTAAACAATGGTGCAAAAGTCTTGGTTCCCCAGCAAAGACGGGTCCGTTATTCAGCTGCCTTGTCTTACATTGTATCAACATTATGAGCCACCGGAGCAGAGAATAGAAAGGGACAAACACTGCTTTAAAAGAAATACATATTCAAATAACGTTTAAAAATTGTAATGAATGTATATTGCAAAGTCGCTTGGAATTATGTTTTCTTTTATTACTATCATTTTTTATTAGGCAATTATTTTGGGGTTGGCTTTTCCTTTAACTAGAGAACGAGGGGATCTCTGTTACAGAACCAGCGCAATATACGGCAACTAAAACCCAGTGGTCTTCTCCAAGTTCATTTAATTCTACAACTTTAATGTGACCTCAGTTATCTTACCATGTATCATTTATTGAAAAGTAACGTCATGTTTAATAAGCAACATTAAAGTCATGTATATTCCTTTTTCATTGTCTCCATCCGTGTTTCTTTTTAGAAGTTTTCTAACTCTCACTGTACTTGTCATCCTTGTTCCCTTCTTGTTTAATTAAATCCCACAGACAGCAGAAAAAGCTTAATGTTTGCAGAACTTTGTATTCTGATTGTTTCACTCTTTTTTATTTTATAGAACATTGTATCTGTTAAGAATCTTCTGGCCATGAAGTGCTCCGCTTTACATAACAAGGAGGTCCTGATACAGAGAAACAAATAACAAGCACTGGGGTATGGCATAAAAAACTCTCAATTGTGAGTTTAGAAACTGACAGTGAATTTGAAGTCTGTTTGAAGCTCAAAATGACCTGTTTGGAAGACAGATGGGTCAATGGTAGTGAAGCTTAAAGGGATACTGTCATGGGAATAAAACATTTTTTCAAAATGAATCAGTTAATAGTGCTGCTCCAGCAGAATTCTGCACTGAAATCCATTTCTCAAAAGAGCAAACAGATTTTTTTATATTCAATTTGAAATCTGACATGGGGGCTAGACATATTGTCAATTTCCCAGCTGCCCCCAGTCATGTGACTTGTGCTCTGATAAACTTCAGTCACTCTTTACTGCTGTACTGCAAGTTGGAGTGATATCACCCCCTCCCTTCTCCCCCCCAGCAGCCACAAGAACAATGGGAAGGTAACAGATAACCGCTCCCTAACACAAGATAACAGCTGCCTGGTAGATCTAAGAACAACACTCAATAGTAAAAACTAGTGATGGGCGAATTTATTCGCCATGCGCGAATTCACGGCGAATTTGCGCGATTCGCCGCCAGCGAATAAATTCGCGAAACTCCCACGAAAATTTGCGGAAAAAATTCGCCGGCGTCACATTTTTTTTTCGAAAAAACGGACGCCGGCGTCAAAAACGGGCGCCGGCGTCGAAAAAACGGGCACCGGCGTCAAAAACCGGCGCTGGCGTCAAAAATTCGCCCATCACTAGTAAAAACCCATGTCCCACTGAGACACATTCAGTTACATTGAGAAGTAAAAACAGCAGCCTGCCAGAAAGCATTTCTCTCCTAAAGTGCAGGCACAAGTCACATGACCAGGGGCAGCTGGGAAATTGACAAAATGTCTAGTCCCATATCAGATTTCAAAATTGAATATAAAAAAAATCTGTTTGCTCTTTTGAGAAATGGATTTCAGTGCAGAATTCTGCTGGAGTAGCACTATTAACTGATGTGTTTTGAAAAAAACATGTTTTCCAATGACAGGATCCCTTTAAGCAAATAGAGATTGTGAGCTTTCCGCGTGAATTGAAGTTCTTACATTGGAGGGAATTTTTTTTCCTGAATCTTGTGCATTGGCTCAGTAAGTGACAGCAGCACAGAGCATGTGCAATGAATCAGCAGAAAAGAAGATGGGGAGCTACTGGGGCATCTTTGGAGACACAGATCTTTACTGCTGAAGGCCATGAGCTGGTAAAGAACCCCAAAACATAATATGCAGCATTTCTAGCCTATGTGTTTTCTTAATCTTTAGATTGCCCTAAAAAAATAGGGTTAATCTACTCTTTAGACTGGTTACATTACTCCCCACTACAAGGTTATTCCATGTACACACTACAATATGCGCCCTGTAGCATTTTAAACAATCCTCCCTTCTAGGCTGATTCCATGGATAATAAAATCCCAGTGTTTGTTGAAGTGATTGAACACATTAAGACTCTACAGTAGCTAAAAGGAGAGGTTTAATTTTAACTGCTGGGTACAGTGTGGTGCCACCGGTGCAGCTTTTTATATCCAGTTGACTTAGCTTTTTTTTTTTTATTGCAGCAGATGCTAAAGCTGCAGCATAAGCTGCTCATTCTGGCCTTGCTCTATTAAGCAACTGTCATAACACTATATAAATGAATAACCAATGATTCTGTATATACTGTACCAGCAAATGGATTCATTGTTGACTGGGTTTAAGTAGGTTTAAGCAGGGAAATGGAATTCATTGAGGGAAATGTATGTGTGAGAAGGTGATAGAGAAGGTGCGGCGCACGTTTGTGTTTAAATTGTGCTTTTCTAACCTTTTTCTTGGACTGGGACACACACAAATTAATGATAGGAGTCAATGTAAAAATATGTAATCAATGTTTTATCCTAAATCAATTGCCTTTTTATTACAACTGACTCCTGTCCCCACCATACGTCACTGTATATGCCGGAGCATGGAGACCACTTCACACCTCTAGGGTTAGATACAAACACTTTTGACTTTTAGCGTCCAGTGGGAAACCACATCGCCAGTGCAATTAGAGCTAATGCACAGAGCCGAATTTCCTTCTTTAAAAATGGAAATTCGACTCTTAGAGTTACCAGAGGCGGCTTTTTGCTGCTTTTTTTCTCACCTTGCCTCATGGCAGGAGCGGCCCTGGAAACTGTATTGCTATTTATTTACTGACACAATGCTGTATATATTTCCAGAATTTCAGCACAATTGTAGGCAAATTCTAAGTTGCATCCACTGCAACTTGCTTGTCAATACAGATGCAAATTACCATCCAAATCTTAATCTTAAAATCGATGCAGACACTATAGGGTCATTTATTCAACCACAGGGCCTGGGGGGTAGGGGGAAACTCATGATGGGGAGCATAGGAGCTCACTTCAAATTTAAAGTAGAATATACTGTGCATATATATAGAGAGAGAGAGAGAGAGAGAGAGAGAGAGAGAGAGAGAGAGAGAGAGAGAGAGAGAGAGAGAGAGAGAGAGAGAGAGAGAGAGAAAGAGAGAGAGAGAGAGAGAGAGAGAGAGAGAGAATCACACAAACTGGGACTTAATATAAGTCCCATTGTGTGCAGTCTCTATATTTATTTTATTTGACCAGCACTGGGGCAGTTAAGTACATTTTTTATGGTTGTGCTCCTCTCTGCACCTATATATATATATATATTCAAGTAGTTTTGTGAATCAATCAGGGCAGCCATAAAGAGGGCACGGGGGGGGGGGTACAAGTGTTCCGGACCCGGGCCTGAAGGGGGGCCTGGCAATGCTGCCCTTTCCGGACCCCCTTGACAGCGCCAAAGCTGTGCTGCCCTTCCGAAGTCCCAAACGGCCAAACAGCCGAAGTCCCGAAGCGGCGAAAAAAGATCCGAAGTCATAAAAGGAGGCGCAGTTGAAGTACCAAAGCCATGAATTCAATTCTACTGAACACCAATGTGTGTTTTTTTTTATTCCTCTGGCCACCAATTTATTATTTTAATACTCTATAGGGCCCTGCCACCAATGTTTTTTTTAAAAAATATTCTCAGGGGCCCCAATTTTTTTTAACTTGTAAGGGGGGCCCTGGCGCCAATGTTCTTTTTAAAAATATTCTCTCAGGCTCCAATTTTTTTTTACTTGTAAGGGGGGCCCTGGCACCAATTTTTTTTATTTTTAAAAATTTTATGGGGGGCCCTGGCGCCAATGTTTTTTTTTTAGCTTATAGGGGGGCCCTGGTCACCAATTATTTTTTTAACTTGTAGGGGGGCCCTGACCGCCAATTTATAAAAAAAACTTTTATGGGGGGGGCTCTGGCGCCACAGTTTTTTTTTAACGTATAAGGGGGCCCTGACCATCAATAGCTTTTTATAACTTGTGTGTGTGTGGGGGGGTTACCATTTCTGATGTCTGTGTGGTCTTTTAACTGTGGTGTGGAGTGGGCGGGATCTGGGGTGTGGCTTGGGGGTCAGGGCGGGAGGGGCGCAGGGGGCCCTGAAAATTTTGTTGTATGGGGCCCCCGTGATTTCTAATGGCGGTTCTGGAGTCAATTCATGTTTTGTATCCACATGTCTGTTTTGTACTTTGCACTTGTGATGGTGTGATATGGTGCCTTATGGTGTGATAGACACTCTACATAGCAGAACGGAAAGAATGTGTAGAGAAAAGAACAAGAGGTTACAATTATTATTATTATTAACATGTATTTATATAGCGCCAACATATTGCGCAGCACTGTGAATGCATACACATGTATATTTCCCAGAATTCCAGCTAATTTACATCATGAATTATGCACAAAGATATTATTTTTATTGTGCCAATGGACACTGCACTAAAACACACTGTTACAATAACTTTCACTAGGGGCCAGCCAGTTGTGAGCATAGACACAGCCCCCTAGAATTAACATGTTCTCAAGGCATATTGTTGATTCCAGGATTCCCTTACATCCGTGTGCCCTGTATCGTGTACCTTATTCAGGAAAATCGGAAGCAATCGGTGTTTCGGTGCAAAGCACATGTATAAAGGACAGTGTTTGACTGGATCTTCCAGGTTCTACCAGATAATTTAGGTCCACTCTCACAGCAATTACTGTAGATATAGATAGTGACAGTATAGGTTTTTATATAGGCTCATGGTGGAAATAAGAATTAGCTGAAATTCTATAAGACCCACTGGAGGATTGCCTGGTACTTAACAAGTCTGACATCCAGTGTTGGATTGGCCAACAGGGATACCAGGAAAAGTCCCGGTGGGCCCAGGTGTCAGTGGGACCTCATGCTGCTAAATTTTTGGCCTATTTCATGGCCATTCCCTATTCTATGAGAACAAAGAGGCTAAATAGATGGAATAATAGATTATAGTATTTAAAGAAAACAAACTAGGAGAATAGAGGTTGATTGAGGAGGATTGATGAAGAATAGTAGTACTGAGAGTGGCCTCTGGTCTAAGGTTTTTGGGTGGGCACCTGGTGTCCCAGTCCAACACTGCTGACATCAACAGTGGACCAACAGTACACTTGGGAATAGCATGTAATGGAGACAAGTTAGTGCATATTTTTTGTACTTGCTGCTGTATATGAGCCCTGTCATTTGTTTTCAGAATCTCAGCATCAAAGTGTGACAGTCCCCAGAAATCGGACAGGCCGTTTAGGTGTTTTAAAACTGCTGTTGGACTTTAACTTGCAACCTCCCTTCTTCTAAAAACGATGGTAGAATTCTAAAAAAAAAAAAGAAATCATCATCATCATCATCATCATTTTGTTTATTATAGTGGGACAAAAACGGTACAGTTCATTTGGATTATGCTTCCTATAATTAGCACTTTCATTTAAGACATGTAAGCATCATTTTAATCTTCTTTGGGGATAAAGGCACTTCCATCTACTGGATCATAGATTGATTGAAAAGTTAATTAGATAAAAAAAAAAATCAAAGACTCTTTAGATTCAGCAACATAAAGGTGGTTAAAAAAAAAAAAGAAGATCTTACAGGGAAACGAATAATAGAGAAGATGCAGCAGAAAGTGTTATTGTTGCTGAAGATTTATTAGTAGAAATAGCAATAGCTTGCAGCTATGGGATTCTTGGTCTGATCACAGCTTATACTTGTATTTAAAAATTTAATTTTGTATTCTTAACATTTCTGATATGTATGACATTAGTCTATATAGTGAGGAAGAATAAAATTCTGTGTATGCAAATTACCCCTTGCCCAAGCCTGTCGACTTGGATGGATTCTGTTCTCAAGATGGCCTTGGTCACTAGTACCCTGGCCTTGAGGCAGAAACACCTTTTTGGCTGTAAGAGCAGTTCTTCGTTTTTCTGTGCTGTGATATCTCTAAAACTTCATGATTTCTTTGTTCAGGGTTTTGACTCGTTGTGATCCACAGAGCTTGTGTCAAATAAACTTTATCTTTTACCTCAAGTGGTCTCCGCCAACTGAATTTCCACTACAACAGTAATATACCCATATATATTTATATATGTATTTAGAGGGGCAGGGGTTGGGAGAGCAAGCATTAAAGGGAAAGCCGCTTTCCTCTATAAAATATACAAAACCAAAGAGTGGCTTTCCCATATATATATATTTATTAAAGGGTTGAGGTGAATTTTCGAATTTAAACAATTCGAATTTTGAATTTTATCATGTAGGGGCAGATTTATCAAAGGTCGAGGTGAATTTTCAAATTAAAATTTTTTTGTGTACTTCAACTAGGGAATAGTCCAAATCTGATTCTAATTTTATAAAAATGTGAAAATTCGAACATCAAAATGAATCATGTACTGTCTTAAAAATTCAACTTCGACTATTCGCCATCTAAAACCTGCCAAATTACTGTTTTAGCCTATGGGGGACCTCCTAGAACCGATTTAGAGTCATTTGGAGGACTTTTGAAATATCAAAGTTTTTTTTAAAAATACCTCAAATCGAATTTGATCAAATATGATCCAAATTCGTTTTGAACGATCTGATACAGCCTATTCAGTCGAAATTCAATAAAAAAAATTTTTTTAATAAATTTTGGTTGGTCTTTTTTTATGCTACGATCACCTCGAAATTCGACCCTTGATAAATCTGCCCCGTACTGTGCCTTTAAGAATTCAAATTTGACTATTCGCCATTTAAAACCTTTAATGAATTATGAAACAACTACTTACTGTGGTCCAGTTCGTGATGGCCTGTTTCTGCAAGAATCGATCAGACAATCCCAGCTAGGGCTCTATCAATTATGCGGTGTGTATTTCTTATTGTACAGCACTGCAGATAGGGTTGCCACCCGGCCGGTATTTTACCGGCCTAGCCGGTAAAATACCTGCCAAGGCCGGGGCCGGTATTACAAATTTACCGGCAATGTAGCTGCCGGTAAATTTGTAATACGATCAAAAGGAGCCCTCGGCCTGCCCCCAATAGCCCCCAATCCCCTGCAACTTAACTTTTCTTTTGCCTCTTATAGCGTCCGTGGTGTCCGTGGTGTGGCCCCGCCCCTTTTGACATCATGTCCCGCCCCTTTGAGGTCCCGCCCCCCAGCAGCCGGTAAATTTTTTTATAAAAGGTGGCAACCCTAACTGCAGAATGTATTTGCCATTTATAAATATATGGTAATAATAATAATAATTTGCCATGCTTGCATGTGATTCTTCCAGGTACTCTAATTTTCTCCCACACTGCTATAACATACAGGCAGGTTAACTGGTTCCTAATAAAAGTAGATTCTGTAATAAATGTTCCTACCGCACACTCGCCTTTCCTCTCACTGCGTTGGTGGTGCTGGTTTCTCCGTTGACCCCGGCCAGGTCCCTTAGCAACAGCAAACAAGAAACGGATCCGCACACACGCTATTATCAGCAGTTGGGGGGACACCCCTCTTTATTATATCACCTCGTGATCAACGTTTCGGGGGGATAAACCTCCCTTCATCAGGATAAGAATACAAATGTGAACAGACCCTATATTGGTGAAACCCCTCCCCTTCCCAGGGTGGGTTAATTAATCAATTAACAAACAACTGTGAAACTTTCAATATAGCCAGTTACATTACTGTGCAAATATATACTTAATTTATCCAGTTTTACTTTATACAATCAGGTTAAAAAGATTTTTTCATAAGACATTTTTTATATATATAAGGGAAAAAATTTTTTAAAAAAAATTTTCTTTATAAAAAACAGTGATAAATATTTAAACAATTCTCCATACACATAGTAAAACGTGGAAAGTGCATATGTGCTTACTAAATATTACAGGATCAATTACTCACTGTATAAATAATGTTCTATTATGTATTGATACTCTGTTTATTCTCCATGTGCCTCATCTATAAAGGTAAAACAAGAAAAGGGGTAAGAACAAAGGAAAGAGAAAAATTGAGAATGAGAAAGAACCACCATCTTTAAAAACATCCATAAAAACATTATAAAAAACATGTTAAACTGTAATTTTCATTGAGGCCCCTTGGATTCAGTGTTGCTAGTTTCCAAATCCAAAAGGCCTCACGTTTCAATAAAGATTTCTTAATATCATTACCTTGTTGCCTTTCCACTACTTCCAAAACCTGCCATCTCAACTGGGACACATTATGTTTGGCCTCAAAAAAGTGCTTTGCCAATAAAGTTTCTTTTTTATATTTTTCTTTGCCCTTTTGTTTCTTTGTCTCCATCTCTTCACTCCCTGTCATATTCTCTGGTTTGAAATTCCTAATTACACTTTTATGTTCATTTAAACGTATTTTAACAGTCCTCGAAGTCTGTCCCACATATGCCAGCCCACATGGGCACTTCAACAAATATACCACCCCTTCAGTGTCACATGTTGAAAAGGATTTTAATTTGATGTCATATCCCTGACTAGGATGTTTACAGGTCTCCCCCTTTATAATGCCAGTACAGTGCCCACACTTATGGCATGGGTAAGTTCCTATGAGGTTGTGCAATCGTCTTTTGACCGGTTTCCCCTTAAAGTCAGTTCTCACCAGTCCGTCTGATATAGTTCTCCCTCTTTTATAACTGAATAGGGGATGCTCCTTAAACAATTTTCCATAAGTCCTATCCTTTTGCAGTATTGGCCAATGTTGCATAATGTTGCAAAATATTAATTTTACAGTGGGCTCATGTGTAGGGCATTATATTAACTCTCTTGTCTTTATTAAGGTTCCCTGGACATGTGTAATATCAAGTGGTAACTTCAAGCATTTGCACCAACATTTATAATAAAGACCTCCATACAACTTTAAATTGCCCGCCCTATGCAAATTGACCTAAGCGCAAGTTCACTAGCGAATTTACGCTAGGCACAAACGAACGCTAACACATCTTCGCTATGAAATGCTCGCACTGCCAAAGTAACACTAGCGAAAAGTCGCCGGCATTAGGCGCTCAAGACGCAACTTTGTAAATTGGCGTAGTTGTAGCACCTGGTGAAGTGGTGCGAGGTGTGCGAAGCTGACGCTGGCGAGAATTCGCCATTAGTGAATCTGCCCCTTAGGCTCTGGCTTACATACAGTACAATACTCAGCACCCTCTGACAGGTGCTTGTTTTCGTGGGGCTTCCCTATACCAAAAAAATTGGAACCTTGAAGCACACAAAGAACAGTACATACCTGTACCCCACTGTGCTGGAAACATTCTGCCCAGAGCTGTACATCGCCAGCAGTGTTTTAAAAGGCCGCAGCTTTTATCGGCTGAATTCTGGAGAGGGAGCAAAGAAACCGATAATGAATCGCCCATGCTGTGTGTGTGTGAGACAGGCAGAAGCACGCAGAGAAATTAGCTGAGCATAGCACAGTATCAAGATTTATATCACTTGCAGATATATGAAACACAAAAGAAGAAAAGGAAAGGGGGAGAGAGAAAAATAATGACTTTATAAATTGCAAGTAAATGCATATTTTGACTGTGTTCCCAGAACAATAGTTCCCGTCTCCACTTAGAATCTCTTAGGTGTGCTCATCCTTCATATCCATTCAGATAAACGATGCCCAGCGTGAATCCCAAACATTCACATGAGTCAGCACCATCCTGGGGAAAAGAAAAGAGTGCCAGCTAATAATAAGCCACATTCAGGGGCAGGCACGGCTCGGAGTATGGATTAGTCCCAAGCAAATAGTGAGCACTGACTCTATATAACTTATTATTGACACAGCTTTTTCATCATTACACATGTTCCGCCGCTTAGTTCTGTCACAGGATGTTACCTTTTGGGATAATATCTTTTAGCAAACAAACCGGCGGAGCTGAATTAAGTCTCTGGTTGCCAGGTCCCCAGTGCTACTCATTTAACCCCACGGAACAAACTGAATCCGATTCCCCTGCATGGAAAATTGTCACTAGTCTGGCACTGTGTGTGTCTGTTTCTACAGTTCATGTATCAATGAACCTAAACTGCAGCCTTTTTTTCATATGTGATAGACAATATCAAATTATTGCCTCTGCACTCTGCCATCTTAAATGTATTAGTTGTAGATGCTTATTTATTGCTATATAGGCATGGGATTCGATATCCAGCTCTGAATTACAGGAAAGTTATCACGCAAAGGGGCAGATTTCATAAAGGGCGAAGAGGCTAACGCTAAAGACTTTTCGCCAGCGTTACCACCCGCAGAGACATCGCAAATTCAATAACAGGCACAGGCGCTAATTCGCTAGCGAACGGGACTGTCGCTAGCGTTCGTTCGCACTCTATCGGCAGGCGACTTCTCGCTCTGGAGAATGATTGTTACTCCACAAATTCACTAAAGTGCGGATTTTACTGAACGTTACCTCTTTCGCCAGAGTTGACTTTGCCACCTCAGACCGGGCAAAGTGCTAAAAGAAGCTTCATCTTCCTCAATCTTCTGTCACTTACATCATATCCTGTGAGCCGAAAATGCATTAAAGTTCCAAAAACGCTGGCGGGATTGCCTGCAAAAGTCCTAGCAAACTTTTTTTGGATAACCGGTTTTCTTCAGACATTTTATTACATATGGAACATTAATTTTACAGTGGGCTCATGTGTAGGGCATTATATTAACTCTCTTGTCTTTATTAAGGTTCATTTGTAATAAAAAGTGGTAACTTCAAGCATTTGCACCAATATTTATAATAAATGTCCATACAACTTTAAATTACCTGCCCTATGCAAATTGACCTAAGAGCAAGATCACTAGTGAGTTTTCGCTAGGCACAAACGAACGCTAGCGGATCTTCACTATGAAATGCTCACACCCCTTATCCCCCAGGTCCCAAGCATTTTGGATAACAGGACCCATACCTGTACCAGCTACCTCATGTAGGTAATAATGGCAGTCTTCTATTGACTCAACCCAACTGCCCTATAGTTTTTTCCAAATGCCACAGTGCCCAGCTGTGCTTCCTTTTGGCAAGTGTAGTGAGTGACCCATTCTGTTAACAGAAAGCCATTTTTGGAAGTTGGGAGAACATACACTGAAGGTTTATATTGCTGGAAGGACAGATATTGACCTAGGTATAGGGACCTGATACGGGCTGCTGCTCCCCACCTCTGAATGACGCACAAGGTAGGAAGGCAGGCACTGATTTGTGGGTAGGCGAAACGGTAGCATATCGTAAGCAGTAGCAGCGTGGAGGTAGACAAGGTAGATTTGGGGGTGGGAGGGTTTGCTGGTTTAGGGATGTACCAACTTTAAGTCTGTCCCTAAGTGGGTGGTAGGTGGGACACCTATGTGCTGTACCCCCCCCCCCCTCACTAATACAGTACTGACTAACATAGTCCGGAGATATATGCACTCCAAAATGGAGTGCAGAAGTCTGCAGGTATCTACACAACGCCCCACACAGTGTGCAACCGCCCCCAAAAAATGACTTCCATTATTCATCTGGCAGCTGGCTGAACAAGGCTAATCATTGGGTTTACCTCCCAGCTACACCTATGCTCAGTACTAGTACTTTGCACTTTTCTCTTGTATGGTCTGGCTAGGACAGTGGCCCCAACCAGTGGCCCATAAGCAACTCACCAGCCCCTTAGAGTGGCCCCAAAGCAGGGGCTACCAAATGGGTGATCACAGACTTATTTTGCACCACCCAGGAAGCATGTGTTGCTCCCCAAACTTTTTAAACCTGAATTCTTAATTTTGCATATGGGTGAAAAAGGTTGGGGGCCCTCGGGCCAGGATGAGGGAGGCCACATCCAGTGCAGAAACTGTAGCTCATTTTCAGGAAAAAATGTTAATTTGGCTCTTAAAGTTTCTGGCGAGAAGCTGTTTGCTGCTCCTGTTAAAGTGCTGCCGCGGGCGACATCCTTCTCTTGCCTCCTGGCAGGAGCAGCACTGGTCATGGATGTCTGTCTTACTCAATTTAAAACAAATGCTTTTCTTCACAAGAGCCATCTGTTTGCTCCTGCTCACTGAGCATATATTTAATATAAAAAAACTTTTCACTGGACTTTGTATTTCCGCGGTTAATGCAGATGGATAATGGCCGATTTCCTTTTTATTTTCTGGAAGTTATGGGGAGCTCTCTTAACATTTGACCAAAATCTTAAAAATCGTTGATGTCTTTGATGTTTTGTTCTCAGATACAAATCCCGTCGATCTCAGAAGACTATGGCTGCAGACGGACCTCTCAGGGCGGTGAAGGTGCCAAACTTCCTAGACCCATTAAAGTTATGATCCATAAAGGTGTGATCACAACAGTTATCTTGAACTCTCATGTCTCAGCATAGTGTCTGCAAGCTGTGTGCCCCGGGGCCTTCTTCTTCCATGAACAGAGATATACTCACTTTGTCTCCTAGCAAAGCATTTTTAAATGAAAAAAAAAATTAAACTTTTCCGTTTCACACCAAATATATTTTTGTATTTTAATTGTGCTGTAAATAATGTATATTTTTATATATAGCCTGTTTAATGTGATGTATTTATCACATAATATTTTTTAGAGACCTGTAAAAGGGGCATTGTTTCCCTTTAAAAGAGCCATCGTGTAAATACTGTATACATGTCACTGGTCCATTGCCTGAAGGTTTGATAAAAAAAATTAAAAAAAAAAAAAACCAGTGCCAATATTCAGCATGAGTGAAAAGTAATGATGGGCGAATTTATTCGCCAGGCGCGAATTCACGGCGAATTTGCGCGATTCGCCGACAGCGAATAAATTCAGGAAACGCCCGCGAAAATTTCGCCGTTTCGTGAAATTCGCAATTTTTCTGCGAAGCAAAACGGCGTAAATTCGCCCATCACTAGTGAAAAGTAAATATCACTGTCACATCTAAAAATGGGAAACAAAATGCCATGAAAAAGTCTCTTAAAGTTGTAGCTCTCTGTTTGACAAAAACGTGCTAGCTCATATTGTAGAAATCACAATACAGTCAATTATTTTTAACAGGAGCCAGTTAACTTGCCTGTATAGACTGTATGTTATGTACGGGCGACAATTTTTATCACGCGCAACAACTTTTTTATGCACAAAGTAACAAATATTTTAAGCTCAACAATATTTTACGTGCGACAAATTTTATGCTCGACAAATTTTACGCATGACAATTTTCTACTTGCAACAATGTTTACGCGCGACAATGTATATGCACGGCAATTTTTTTTGAGTGACAAATTTTTACGTGCAACTGTTTTCTACGTGCAACAAATTTTTTTTCTTGCAACAATTTTATTACACGCGACCATTTTTTCCGCGGTCTTCTAGGAACTTTAAAGTGATCAACTGGCAGACCGCGATAGACGACTTGGCCACCCCTGGGGTACATCTTGTACCTGGGGCTCCAAAGAGTTGTTTTTCTACTGCGTAGCACACTTCAACTGATTTTAGCTGAGAGGACTGTATAGATGACAACTCAAAACAGCTTTTGACTTGACTATATTAACTATTGATACAGTTATTGAAGTGATCCCCAACCAGTAGCGCATGAGCAACATGTTACTCTCCAACCCCTTGGATGTTGCTCCCAGTGGCATCAAATCAGGAGCTTATTTTTGAATTCCAGGCTTGGAGGCAAGTTTTGGTTGTATAAAAACCAGGTACACTGCCAAACAGAGTCTCAATGTAGGTTGACTATCCACATAGGGGCTACCAAATGGCCAATCACAGCCCTTATTTGGCACCCCAAGAACATTTTTCATGCTTGTGTTGCTCCCCAACTCCCTTTTCTTCTAACTGTTGCTCATGGGTTCCAAAGGTTGGGTGTTCCTGAGTTATTGGATCTCTTATCAGAAAACCTGTTATCCAGATTTGCAAGAAGGCCATCTCCCATTAAGATCATGTGAAGCAAATAATTCACATCTTTTAATTTCCTTTTTCTCTGTAATAATAAAAAACAGTAGCTTTTACTTGATGGTAACTAAGCTGAATGAATCCATATCGGTGGCACAAACAATCCTATTGGATTTATATAATGTAGACATGTTTTTAGTAGACCTAAGGTATGTTGAGTCCAATGAAAGAAAAAAACATGTATCTGGGAAACCCCAGGTCTCAAGAATTCCTAATTAGTGATCGTCGAATTTGTCCCGTTTCGATTAGCCACTAAATTCGTGAATTTTCAGCTAAATTTGCGAAACAGAAGAAAAATTTTCCAGTTTTGACCTTGGCGACAATTCACAGGCATCAAAATTTACGACTTTTGACGCACATTAAAGTCAATGGGCGTCCGATTAATTGTCAGCGTCACCCAAATTGACGCCAGCGTCAAAAAAACTTTGTGGCAATGAAATTTGCCGCAAATTTGCACCTGGCGAACAAATTCGCCCATCACTATTCCTAATAACAGATCCCATACATGTACCATATTTTGAGCAAATCTGTAAATATTTTATACTCAGCAGAGGGACAATCATTATGGGCAATTACCCAGTCACTTAGGTCTGTTCCCAGTCTTTGTGATACTACAGTCATGATCTGCTCCTAGTCTAGTCTGCATGTGTTGCCACCAGGGGTTAACTCTAGCATTGCCTGTTTTTATCTGATCTCACACATCCAGCACTTTCTCCTCAGTGCCCTCCCTTTCCTTTGATTAGAGGTTCCCATGCTTGAAAGGCAGGTACACAGAGGGCTAATGACTCCCATAGGGAATTTCGTGACTGAGAATCAAAGTCTAATCAACCAAGGGAGGGTGTGTGTGTGTGGGGGGGGGGGGGGCTGAGGTGCTTTGTGCAGCAGAAATTGTACCACCAAATTCATTGGACAAATAGAGAACTTGTTTTGCTTTTCTATGTCCTCTATCCTTGATCCATCCTGTTATTAGAGTTATTAGAGTCCCATTTCCCATTGATACCACCTTAAGGGGCAGATTTACCAAAGAGCGAAGTGACTAACATTAGCAAAAATTCGCCAGTATGACGTTATTTCGTTACTTCACCAATTTACTAATGGGCACAGGTGTAAATTCGCTAGCGAAGGAAATAGACTCTGGCGGTAATTCGCTCCCTTATGCCCGGCGAAGTTGCGCTCTGGCGAATGGACGTTGCTCCGCAAATTCACTAAGATGCAGATTTTACTGAACGTTACCTCTTTCGCCAGACTTGCCTTCACCACCTCAGACCAGGCAAAGTGCAATAGAGCAGATAGGAGTTCCTCAAAGAATAGTTGAAATTTTTTCTAAGTCCCAAAAAACACTGGCGACTTCATTTTTCAGGGTGATAGGCTGCAAAAGATCGTAAATTTTTTCTGGGGTACCCGGCTTCCCCCCTACAGTTCCTAACATATGGCACATAAACTATACACTGGGCTCATGTGTAGGGCATTATAACAACTTTATTTTATTTTATGAAGGTTTCCCCAGGCTTGTGTAGTGTAATGTATTTGCTGCAACATATAGGTCCATTGTACTTTAACTTCTGGCCGAATGCAAATTAGCCGACGCTAGCGCAACTTCGCTTTGATTGCCGCAGTAACGCTAGCGCAACTTCTCCATCGTTCGGCGCCCTGGACGCAACTTCGGATTTTAGTGAATTAGCGTTGTCCTGGCGTTTCTACGCCTGGCGAAGTGTTGCGATGTGAGCGAAGAAGACACTCGCACAAATTCGGCGCTTAGTGAATCTGCCCCTTAGTTACTGTGGGACTGCAGTAGTGTTTTTGTCTGTGATCATTTTCTGGTTTATTGGCTCTCATCTCTTCATATTTACTCACTTAAGTACAGGCAAATTTGCCTTAACTATGTAACCCCATTGTCACCCAAAAATCAGATCTAGGCTTTCATTATCTATTAGTAGTGATGGATGAATAAATTCGGCAGGCATCGATTCACAGGGAATTTTCGTGTATTGCCGCCTACGAATGTTTTCCTGTAACTGAGTTGAAAATTCGCTGGTAGTAAAATCGGAGGCAAAAAAAAAATTGTTGCGCGTCAAATATGGCCCACACATAAAAATTGTTGATCGCGTCAAAATAATTTTGTGTTTCGCAAATTTTCAGCCAGATTCATCCATCACTATCTATTAGGCCAGTGAAGCCTATTTGCCTATTTGATTCATCTGTACAGAATGAGAACCAAACATTGTGTGATTAAATACATTGCCTACTGAGCAATGGACATGTTTCATAAAAATGAATCCATATTCTGAGCCTATAATTAAGCAGCACGAAACAAAGTCTGCTTTGTCTGCTAAAAAAAAACCCATTAACCTGCTTTTTACATGACAGGAAGTTTGGACATTTGAGTGTCTTTTCAACCACTGACTGGGTCGGTGGGACACTGGGAAAAAACCCAGTGGTCCCAGTCCTCGCAAAGAAGCTGGAAGCAGCTTCTGATCTCCTTCCCAGGCATGGCTGAAAGAAAAAGAAGTAGGCGTGGGGGCCAGAGGGGGGGGTTTCGGCTAAGGGGCCAGAGGGCACTTTGGGTTTGTGGTGGGGAGCGTTGGGCCCCGGGCCCCCCAGTCCGACACTTCCCCCTTCCTTAGCTGAAGGCACAGGGGGGTACATCTGAGCCTCTTCCTTTGTGTGGTCAGTTACTTTACTTTCATGTGGACCCTTTCTAGGTTTGTTCATGAGGGTAAATTTAAGTAACTGTAGTTAAATACAGCTTTTAGCACAGTTTGACTTTCTGTAGCTTCCTGGTGATGAGCAATGGATGGTGATAACCACACAAGGAGAGTATTATCTTGGCACCATCTTGTATTGCAACCCCTGGCCCACTGGGATACAGGAAAACTCCCGTTGGGCCCAGGTGTCAGTGGACCCTCATGCTGCTAAAGATATAGGGGTAAATTTACTTACCTCCGAAAATCCGCCAGCGATGGCTTGCGCAACACTTCGCCATATGTTAGGAAATGTAGGGGGAAAGCCGGTTACCCTAAAAAAAAATGAAGCACTTTTGCAGTCTATCACCCTGACAAAAGGAAAAGACGCCAGCGTTTTTTGGGACTTTTCAACAAAATTTCACGTAAGTCCTATCTACTCCATTGCACTTCGCCTGGTCTGAGGTGGCAAAGGCAAGTCTGGCGATAGAGGTAAAGGTCAGTAACATCAAGAACTTAGTGAATTAGTAACGCTTTTTTGCCAGACCGAAAATTTGCCTTAGAGTGCAAAGTTGCGCCAGAGTCTATCTCCTTCACTAGCGAAATGACACCAGCGTTAGCCACTTCGCCCTTTAGTAAATTTCCCCCTTGGCCTATTTCATGGCCATTCCCTATTTCTATGATTTCTATGATAACAAAGATGCCAAATAGATGGAATAATAGATTATAGTATGTAACGAAAATCAGAGCCGGGCCAAGCTGGGCAGGCGCCCTAGGCAGCCTGCCTGGTTGCTGCGCCGTGTGGGTGCACACATGCACGCGAGCTAGACGCTTGTTCGCATGCGCGAATAGACGCTTGCACCCATGCGCAAATAGATCAAGTTCCACAAATAGATGGGCAGAGATGGGACCTGACTAGGGGTAGGAATAAGTACGTGCCTGGCGCCCCTCCACCGTTTCGCCCTAGGCACGTGCCTACTCTGCCTACCCCTAGTTCTGGCCCTGAAGAAAAGAGACTAGGAGAATAGAGGTTGAGTGAGGAGAGGAAGAATAATAGTATTGTGAGTGGGCCCCTAGTCTAAGATTTTTGGGTGGGCCCCTGGTGTCCCAGTCCAACACTGGGTGCAATGACTTATAAAAACTGGGAGTGATTTGATATTTGTGTACAGGGTAATGGGAATTTCCAATGAGATCTACTCAAGTCAATGCAATCTTAACAAACTTTAGTAAATGGACACTTTGGCAACTATGTTAACTAAATGCACATAAAACACTTTTTATTATTATTATTATTATTATTATTATTAGTAATAATAATGAGAAAGTGTATATGAGTGTTAAATAATAGGCAAAGAATCCCACCTACCCCCTTGAGTTGTGTTTCCCATCACATCTAATAAAGACACAGAGACTTCTATAGAGGAAAGATCTGTGGAGGTCACATTCTTTATTAAACAATTTTTATAAAGGACTAGGTACACCTTGAACCCCAGCTGCAGCTCCTACCATCAAAAACCATGGACACGCTGCCCATACTGTAACAACATTTCAGGGAAAAGTTAATCTACCTGCCCTCAACCTTGGCCCTATGCGGGCCTCCCCCTAATGTGCAGTGTGTTTCCAATGTGACTACTCGTGCTCCAAGCTTATGAAACCTGCATGTGGCACATAGAGAATATGCATTGACTGTAAAGAAGCCTACAAATATTCTGTGGTGCTTGGCTTCCAAAATGGCTGCAGATAGCACACATTTAACTCAGAAGGTTTATCGCGATCATTTTACACATTAAATATAAGACATATAATTTATCATTTTACGATTTGATTTGAAACTACTGTACTAAAATGTTGAAATAAATCACTGGTATTTAACATTTAGGAATCAAAGAAAAAAAAAAAAAGCCCTGACATTTATGGATTAAAATGGCGCCTGAAATCTGCCAAGCCAGAGACTGAAAGCTCTTACTTCCGATGCAGCTTTGCTTTATTGCCAGGTTCCCCTGCCCCGTTTTGAAATATTGCATTAACACATCTCCTACTAAGTTATATATATAGTAAAACCATTCAGTCTTGAAAGAGGTTAATAAACTGGAAGCAAAGCCATTATTCTGTTGCATGTGGCATAAGAGGGCCACTGAATCATGAGCACAAAGATGGGAAGTGGACAATATAAATACAGCTCAGAGGGCAAAATGGAACAGTAATGGATGTTTTATGTGAATTTAAAATTGCAGCTGCTGTGAGTTGAGGCACCTTTGTAGATTACGAGCCCCAATCAGCAGCGAGGGGTTGAGCGCCCTGTGCTAACGAGGGATGCCATTCGTCTTGCCGCTCCAGCCAAGTCGTGAATATTTCATGGGGCTATAGATCTGAGGAGAAGTAAAGAAGTGCTGAATATGAGACTGAAGGAAGGGGGGACTTGTGTAAATGATGCTGACTGCAGCAATTGATACAGCTCCTGCTTTCACTTCTAGGCCCAGAGGCTGCCCGTGCCAGGGACTCCATGTTCATGAGTGTCAGGCACCTCTTAACAGCAACTTACCAACTATCAGAACACAGCTAGAGGTTCTCCAGAGAGCTGACCACAAGGCTGAGAGATATTACTTTACCGATACCTGACTCGCACGAGCTGACAAATCGCTTATCTGTGGTTGCGGCAGGGGAGGGCCAAGGGCTTTGATTCCTTTGCATATGACAGTCTGTGTATTTACAAAAAATAATTCTACAGGCACATTTACTGCAAGAGCATCATCCAATTATACTATTTTGACAATTGTTTCCCTGTTTAAGCATTCGTCTAAGGTGCAGAGTACGGCATCTCCACAGGGCACAGAACATAACTAATTGTATTCCTGAAGTTCCAGTGGCCTATTAGCTGGGAGAGAAGCTTGCATATTACCAGAGTATTGGTCTGGATTCCAGAGACGATCTCTATTTTTGCATTTCAAAATTATA
Organism: Xenopus laevis; assembly: GCF_017654675.1. Lineage (NCBI taxonomy): Eukaryota > Metazoa > Chordata > Amphibia > Anura > Pipidae > Xenopus > Xenopus laevis. The sequence continues at coordinate 116,672,388 of NC_054376.1, forward strand.
ACCGATTCTTAGTAAATAAATTCATTAAAGGCTTTAAAATCTTTATTTTTACGCATTCAAGACACTGTATCATACAGATCAGTATGGGATCTGTTTGATGGCACATACATATGTTAACAATTAGTCAGACAGCGCAAGCGAGTTAGTTAGTGAGGCCCCAATTGCCACTTGTTTGGAGCGCTGCTTGTATTAGTTGGCCATTTACTTTTTAGATAAAGTTTACCAACTACTGTGTGTGAATTATTACTGTGTTCCTAGTGGGGCCACCCGTAGGTGCATTCCTGGATTCCACTAGGTGGAGGCACTGCACACTGCATTAATAAGTACCAGGTACCCAGTCTCTCCCAATACCACTGCTGATTGGCTCAGGTTTGTCCCATGCCATCAGGTAAGCGCCATACGTGGAGTGTAAAACCGACAGAAGAGGTGTCGAAAGGTTTACACTAACATTGCCAAACACATTTATTGTTTTCATGATGGCCAATATTCTGGTTCCTTTTTTCAAGGCATTGATCACCTCCATGGAGATACGAGAGGGGACGATCATGATCACAAATTGCTCCAAATGGAGACATCCTGGATTTTTAGACCTAATACTGAATATGGGCTCAGTGGACATTTAAGCCTTTTGCTAAAATAATTATCTGAATGTTCTTGTTTTTTTTCTTTTCTGTAATTTATATAGTGATTCTTGAACCATAAAAATTGAGACGTAATTACATTATACTTGTGTCAACCCATGCCAACCCACTTAGCACTGTAGCACACGCTCATATTCAGTGAGATTAGTCACCCAGAGACAAATCTACTCTTCTTCGGGGCGACTAATCTCCCCGAACTTCCTCCCGCCGGCTAGAGTGTAAATCAACTCGGAGCTCTTCATTTTCCGAAGTCGCCTGAAGTTTCCTTGTGAGGCAACTTCGAGTGACTTCGGAAATGTCCGTTGGATGTGAGAGACAGAAGTCTGATCGGCAATCATGGCGGCATGTGGAGCAGTGCCAAATCGAGCTGATCTATATAATACCTGCAATGGTGGATAATTATTAGCACCATGTGCAATGACATATCTTAGTAAGTTTCTAAGCACTGAACTTTAGCTCACGCACAAATATGTCCAAGCACTCAAGGATACGACTAATCTATTGATTTTGTAACTTTGAACAACAGCGTATGCGCCACAATGGGAGACTGTTTTTAAATGGGAGACCACTTTTGGTGAACCACTTTTGCGAACCACTTTTGGCATATAAGTTGTCATATATTTATTTATTAAACACTCACCATTGATTGGGCAAGTATAACTACAACGTTTCATTTAAGTAATTTGTACATAGTTGGTACATCAAATTAGTGATGAGCAAAATTTTTGTGAAAATTCGCCACAAAAATAACACCCATATAGACTGTAACGGGTGAAAGAAATTGCCGCCTATAGACTTCAATGCATTTCTGCAAATTTTTACTGTTTCGCAAATTTTTAGCAAAATGAAATGGGCCAGATTCACCAATCACTATACATCGTTCTTCTTGAGCCTTCTCTACTAGGCAATTATAAACTGCTGTACACTTAGGGGCAGATTTATCAAGGGTCGAAGTGAATTCGAGTGAATTTTCGTAGCAAAAACATTCAAAATTCAAAGTAATTTTTCGGATACTTCGACCATCGAATAGGATACTACGACTTCAAATTTACTTCGAATTCGATTCGAAGTAGAAATAGTTAGAATATTCGACCATTCGATAATCTAAGTACTGTCTCTTTAAAAAAAACTTCGACTTCAATACTTCGCCAAATTAGCCTAATAAAATTAGCCTATGGGGACCTTCTACAGCATTTTACTTTGAACCCAAGAATACCCAAATTCGATGAAAAAAGTTTGAATTCGATATTCGATGTATTTTAATTTGATGGTCGAATTTCGAAGTATTTTTTACTTCGAAATTAGACCCTTGATAAATATGATAATATTGATAACTGGCTAAAAAGACTATTATGTTTAGAATGAGCAGCTTTTCTTTCCACCTTGTACCTATTGAACATCATGTAACTTTAACTAAACCCAATAGGCTGATTTTGCCTCCAATAAGGATTATTTTTTTTATCTTAGTTGGGATCAATTACAAGGTACTGTTTTATTATTACAGAGGAAAATGAAATAATAATACAAATTTGGATTATTTCATTATAATCGTGTCTATGGGAGATGGCCATTCCATAATTCAGAGCTTTCTGGATAATGGGTTTTCAGATAACGGAATCCAATACCTGTATTGTAAGAAATGAAACAAATAGCAATTATATAACATATATTTCTACATTTAGGGGCAGATTTATCAAGGGTCGAATTTCGAAGTAGAATCGAATTGGAATACTTCGACTTCGAATATCGAAGTCAAAGTTTTTTTACATCAAATTTGACCATTTGCGGTCGAAGTAAAATAATTAGATCGGACGATGAAATCCTTCAAATCGAACGATTGAAAGGATTTCATCCATCGATCGAACGATTTTTCCTCTACTTCAAAAAACGTAGAAAAATGCTCTGAAAGGTCCCCATAGGCTAACATAGCAGGTTTAATTTGGCCAAGTATTGAAGTCGAAGTTTTTTTAAAGAGACAGTACTTCGATTATCAAATGGCCGAATATTTGAACGATTTTACTTCGAATTCCAAGTCAAAGTCGTAGTATCCTATTCGATGGTCGAAGTATCCAAAGAATTACCTCAAATTTTGGAATTTTTCCCTCAAATTCACTTCGACCCTTGATAAATCTGCCCCTTACAGTTGCCTGTTAAACTGTCCTCTGCATGTAATGTCTGGGTGATATTATATAACACATTACCAGTTAATAGTTCTGATTGGCTTGAAAAATATTAGTACATTAATGTGATACAAGTTTATATCCTCGAAAGTATTAAAACATACTAGCAAAAAAGTGCCAACAAGATCATTTTGGCTCATACAGATATGGCAGTGTATCGAACCGCTAGTTTTAAGGCACTAGATATTCCCAAACAGCACAAATTCATTCCACTTTTGACTATTAAGGAGGTAAATTGACTTTTAAACAGTGTTTAAATTTTACATCTCCCCTCTTGTCTGGTTTGCTTGAAGTAACGGTCTCTTTATAAGTTCCTATCTCCAAGCTTAGCTTAAACCCGTGACACCAATACAGATTTCCTTCTCTCCTGCACTTCACACAGAGATTTCTAGGCTATGTATGCAAATATCTCTCCCTATATTTTTTCTTTTTCAAACATGGTAAAAATAATTAGAAGATTTTGCAACTCAGGACTTTTCAGTCTTGCAGGAATTTGCTATGAATCTCTTGCTTTTTTTAATACGAGGCCTTACAGATATATTTTGCAAAAGGAAAATCAAACTTTAGGGTCGCTAAACTGCTGAGCTATTCAGGTGTCAGTTGTCGGCACAGGGAATGTAACCTTGAAAAAATGTTTAGATATTATATATTTCAAGATAAATATCACCATTGTACTTATAACATCTACCTGTCTAATGACCTCTCTTCTTCTGTCCTTTACCAAGTTACAGATTGCTTCTTGGGTGTCTAGTGCTACTACCAGATACATTAGATAGCTTCAAGAAGAGGTCCACCAAATGACTCCAAATAGGCTCTAGGAGGTTCTCCCATAGGCTAAAACAGCAATTTGGCAGGTTTTAGATGGCGTATGGTCAAAGTTGAAGATTTAAAGGGACAGTACATGATAAATTTTGATATTTGAATAGTCAAAATTTTCAAATTTCAAATAGTCGAATTTTCAAATTCAAATCGAATTTTGACCTATCCGATAGTCGAAGTACACAAAAATAGCTCTAAATTCAAAATTTTTTACTTCGAATTTTTACTTTGATCCTTGATAAATCTGCCCCTTTATATTCACTCCATTATCATTATATTTCATTTGACCACACAGTCTCAATGTCTAGGAAATATTTTAGACTTATCTTTTACACTCCACATTCAAACCTGTGCTAGACCTTCCCTCTTTCATCTGCCCAACATAAACAGATAACGGAACCCATACCTGTACTTTGTTAAATGGTTATGCAGTAACAGGTAGTGATGGGTGAATAAATTCGCCCGGCCCGAATCCGCAGCAAATTTCTAAGTTTCTACGTTTTTCCCTAAAATTCGAATCTGTTATTTTTTGACACCAAAAAAATTTAGAAAATTCGACTTCAAATTCAAAATTACTATTCGACCCTTAATAAATCTGCCCCTTAGGGTAGGACTACATGGCTGACTCAGATGCGTTTCCGTTACTGGGCGACAAAAATTGAATGCAGACGCAGCCTGCAGTGTTTGCATCCGACAGTCGTGTCGCGTCAGATGAACGCGACTTTTATATTAATTACCTTGTTTCCCGTCGCATCCAACTTGATACGGGCGTTTTGTCATCCCAACATTAGATCTGACAGAAACGCATCCAAGTTGCCCGTGTAGTCCTACCCTCACAGTTAGCTGTTCAGTAGCAGCCCAGAGTACACTGAGCATGTGCAGTGTCACTGAAACTCAAAAAATGCCTGTGAGGAAAGTACCTGGTGGTCTAGTGGGGGTACCTGTTGCACCCAAGGTGGAGACTCCCACCGCGTCCTCCTTCCCTGCTTGTCGATGCTCAATATGTCGCGTCTCAGTTAGGAATGACGAGTGCGCCTTGGCCGTTTCCGGGATTACATGCCGCTGCATGTGACATCACCGAACATTGGTGCAAAATTCAAATGTTTAAAGGGCCCACGCTCGTTGCCCAACATAGGTCTATTCCAAAAGTTCCTGGGTGCGATCTTTAGTATTTCTGTCCTGTTCTTGACCCTGCCTAACCCTGACCAAGTCTAGTTTGCTGCCTGTCCTGACCTCTGCCTCTGCTTTGACCGTTCTCTCGAATCCTGTCTTGAAACTCCGATATTAGTTTTCTGACTGGACCTGTGACCTTGACTATGTTCTCACCTCCTGATTATGTACTGCGCTGCCTGTTTGGTATTGATTGGGCCTGTCCTTTAACCACACTCCTATTCTCCTTTCCCATTGCACATACAGTTCCCTTGCCTGCCCAGAACTCCTTGGTCCTCTCACATTAAGACCTGGTGACATCTAAGTAGCACAGGGCTCCTCCCGAAGCGAAAAGCGGTTGTTATAGGGAGAACAGTGAGCCATGACCTGGACCTTGGGGTTTGTTCTGGGTTTAAGTTACCTAACATCACAATTCCCTTACAAGATCCAGGATTTTTTCACAACATACAAGGGCTTGATGATTGCTGTTATAGGGCTGGGGAAACCTCTGGGCTTGTACAGTAAATTCAATGAATAAAATACAGCAATTTTAGCCATATTCATTTTTAGACTTCAGTATTTCTTTATATCAATATTGCCAACAAGGCTGCCCTGAATTCGGTATCCTTGAGATCGTATATTGTTACTTTACTTTTTACTTCTGTATTAAGACAACCCCCAAGTGAGTCCGAGCGGTTGGTTTCCCAAGCTACAAAGCAAATCTTTATTCACCTCTAATTGCCAATGCTGGTATATACACATCAGTTTTTTTTCCCTTTTGTACTTATGATTTGGCTTGAAAACAACATGACACTTTAATTAGTGAAGTAAAAAGAAAATAGTTGAAAATTGCATTGTAAGGACAGCAGATAACCAGAAAAGTACACATTTTAATCGAACGTTAAAATTTGAAAATAGTTTTGCTTCATTAGCCATTTTCTCTAGGGAGAGGTGCTGGATAATGTTACTTACTTGCAACCAGCAGTTTTAGTAATGAGGCATAAGCCTTGAGTGGAGATGTGCAGTTTAGTCCCAGACCAATCAATTGAAATGATTTGCAGAATTTGTGTTTACGTAAATCAGTCTACGGAAAAACCATATAGTTGTCATATACATCCTCTTTGGCATACAATTCATCCAGATGCACTTTGCATTCTATGGCAGAAACTGTTTCCTATATCTTTATTATACATATCTATGATATATACAGAGTCCTGGGTTTTATTCTGGCCAGGGCACTATTCGTGTTTTCTCTTTGGTCACAGTTGGGATCCCCATATTGCTGGTCAGGAGTTTGTTACATGTATTGTGATATTGGTTCAAAAGTCAGGATTTCAGTTTAGTTTTAAAGACGTTGATTTTTTACAGAGAAATTCAGGGATGGACACGGCAAGAGAAAGAGGTTTAACATTTTAATTTTAGTCCTATCAGAGACGACTGTTATATTATTACCAGTGGAAAAAACTCTGACGAGGTATAGTATGTGAGCAGTGCACAGGATTTATTATTCATATTTGTTGAATAAGTTATCACAGTGAATGAGGAGTATGTGAATTTTTTATAACTCTCCATAAGTAATGAGGAATAGTACTAGGAAGTATGAAGGCTTTCAACATGACTCCTCTTGGTCTGTTCACTAATAAGTTGTGGTTTTGGAACCCTTCAGAATTCAAGAAAAACAAGACAGGATTCTTCTACCAAATGAGCATCCGTGCAGCATTCTGTGGATTAGGGGGTGGACGGTGTGTATTTTGTTTAATGGCCTTTAGATTGAGTTCACATTTATTGATTTGTATTGGAATGACTATATATCCAAAATGTATCCTATCCTATGTAATAATAGCTTCCTACTCAGAAAAAGAACCTTATTTAAATCAATTATTTCAGTGCAAAGTACTATTGCACATAATTAAGGGCTTAATTACTTAAGGTAGGGCAGGATGCAAAGTGCAAAGAACAGGATCAAGCTGCCATGTTTTCTTATACTTCAGAGCTACTTTTACTCTAGAATGGAGCACAGGAACACAAATATATCACTGTCTACATTGAGTAACTGTATTTATGAGCAGTGGGAGGTGGATTGCAGTTTACTTTTCCCACTCCGTGTATGTCCCATACATGTCCCCTAAATTGCACAACATTTAGACAACTGTAAAGAAGGGGTTTATGAGAGATGGTTGAGGTATCCCTATTCAGGAGTCATTCAAATTTTGTAACAAGTCTCAAGTCTGAGGGAGAAGACACGGAAGGCAAAGAGCTGTGAAAATTTGTGGATATCCAGATTGGGCCTTTATCAAAATGAAATCAAAGTCAAGCAAAAAGACCAAACCAAGAAACAGAGAAGACGAGCATAGCAAGTAAAGCAACATAGTCATCCCATATGTGGCTGGAACATCAGAAAGAGAATATTCAAGAAGAAACATCACTTCACATTCTTGTATATTTAAAACCCACCAACACCCAAGACAGAAGTTAGTGCCCCTAAAGTGCCCCTAAAGACCCAACACCAAAGCACATGAAGAGCAATGTGGTCTATGCTGTCCAGTGTAGTGAGGAGTGCTCCGATCCATACATTGGGGAGACAAAGCAATTGCTTGGTTAGAGTTTTGGTAGTTTTGTTCCTTACGACTTTTATTACATTCCCCCAGTGGTGTTTTAAGTAGTTGTGACTATGAACGATACTGTACAGCTTGATCTTACTGAGAAAACAGTACCTGGTGGTTCTAAGCAATTGGGTCAGTTTGGGCCATATAAATATATCATATTCTACACTGTTATTTTTTTCATGTAGACTTGTCTCCTTGAGCTTTGAGCTGACTCCCATCTACTAAAAGAATTTGTCATTTGTTGTATTCGGGGGAGAACAAGTTTTGTGAGTCGGAGGAGAACGGAGACCCCAGGGACCTTGGACAACCTATTTCTACATACTAGTAAAAACAAGCACAAGGATAGCTGGGAAATCAGGACAACCTAGAGATTATTTAGTTACACTACTCTAAGAAGAAAGAGGCTAGCCAACACTTAACACGTGTCCTCTGACTGAGCTGAGCCATTGGGGATTATTCCTTCATTCCATATTCTCCTGGTCAAGGAGAGCTATAGTGTCTAGTGATGGGCGAATTTCTCCCTCGAATTTTAGCGCCCATGTCAATTATGACGCCCGTATCAATTTTGACTCCGGCGTTAAAGTAAATGGGTATCCAAATAGTGTTGAGTAGTGATGGGCGAATTTGTCCAGTTTCGCTTCGCCATGAATTTCGCAAATTTCCTGCGAAATTCACGAAACTGGTGAGAAATTTGCGAAACAGGCGTCCGTTTAATGTCGAGGAACTGTCGCAAGCACTGAAAAAATGTTTACACTGTCGTCAAAATCGTGACGCCTGTGAATTTTTGCCAACGAATTTTAGTGGCAAATTCATGAATATATTCACCGGTGGCGAAACAAGCAAATTCGTGCCTGCCGAATAAATTCACCCATCACTAGTGTTGAGTTGCGACGGTTTTGAAGCGAGCAACTTTTCCACGTGAATCCAAATTTTTGTGGGAGTTTCGCAAATTTATTGGCCGGTGGTGAAATACGCAGATTTGATGGAAATTTGATGCAAATTCGCACCTGGTGAATTTATCCATCACTAATAGTGACTAGTATCCATACTGCTAACAACTGCCATGAGCCCTAAAGTGAATCCCCATGTACTGGAAAAGAAAAAGCCCAATATACTTGATACTGTTATAGCTAATATAACACCTATAATTTGGTTATTTTGGCATTTGATCCCTTACCTCAAATTGATAAATTGATATTGACCAAAATTCCCAATAAAATGCTGGGATAAAAAGGTTGGCAATGCCCCAATCCTCCCAGACCACCTTGCTTCTCAATCCTGTACAGTTTCAGGTAAACTCCACTTTTTTTGAGAAAAATAAGGTACAAGAGAAATAAATGTAGAAGTTTTACTAGAGTTGAATCTCAAAACTGTAGGTAAATCTGCTACTACTTACCCAAATGGGATGTTGTGAAATTCTAATATTTATAAAGAAAAAAAACTGTAACTCTTTGCCAAAATATGGAATTTATGGGCCCCTTAAATGATTGTGTTGTGTGCACCAGCGATATCTAACCAAGCCACTATACGGAAACACATATTTTATTTATATACTGTACATATATATATATATATATTTTTTTTTACAAAAAGAATGAATAATTCCACACAGCAAACGAATCACTAGGAACTTAAAAATGTTCACTTTTATCAACAACATTAGCATTAAATCTTCGAGCAGAGGGCAGGTAGGGCTTCATTAATATTGCAGAGATTTTCACTAGACGACAAGTGGTGAGGGAGATGTGATATTTTCATTCAGCTTAAAGGAAAACAAAAATAGAAACCGATGACCGTTTGAGAATCACATAATTACTAATTAATTGTAGCAGAGAGGAAATAAATTGCTTTTTAGAAAGAACATGCAAAACAGAGAGAAAAAGAGTTTTTCCCAAGATAGGCAGCTTGATGAAATATATTTACTGGTTTCCGACTTACCGTAATGTCTCACTGGCTTGTTTATATGTTTTATACCGCGTTTATTTCAAGCACAAATATTCTCTATTAGGAAACACCTTTTATGATATAAATGCTGCTGTAAAGGGGTTGTTTACCTTCCATACACTTTTTTTTAAATTCAGTTGTTTTCAGATTGTTCACCAGAAACAAAGACTTTTTTCAATTACTTTCCATCTTTTATTTTTTACCACTTTCCCAAAATGTAACCTTAAAGTTTAGGGGCAGATTTATTAAGATTTATCAAGGTTCGTAATTGGTTATTTGGTAGTCTGTATGTCGACTGGCAAGACTACAATTGGGTCTTGTCTGGCAGTACACATTATTACATTATTACATTATTTGCCGTGGGATACTAGAGCTGGAGTAAAGTTTGATCCTATTATTACATTACTAATTTAGCCATGATAATTTTAAGTTCTGAGAATGTAGATGTGCCTGAGGCTTCAAAGAATTCTCCTATGAATGCAGAATTTTCAATTTGGCAGAATTGTTTGTGGGAAGGCTTTGCTTTTTCTCACATTTTATACTTTTTTATCTTTGTCCAGCATAATGGATTTTTCTGTGGTTTCTTTAAAAAATGTAATTGCCCGTATTTACCATTATGGCCTTCTATTACAAAGTAATGGGGGTTATTATACCCTATAACACAACAGGAGTTCTATATAAGAAGAGAAGTTAGGTTATGGCAAGCCAACCTAAGACCACGGGAATTTCAGCAAAAAACAAAACAAATGTTAGTAAATATACATACCATCCTTATGGTAGTTGAGTAGGCACTCAAAGGCCCAAACATTCCAACAGACCTGTAAAATCAATTTGATGTTTAATTTGTAGAATAAAGGTAGCCTGACCCGTTTCGTGCTCCCCATGGTTAATCATAGGCCTATGATTTATGCATTGGTGAACAAGAAACGTGTAAGGCTACCTTTATTCAACAAAATAAACATCAACTTGATTTTACATGCCTTAGTGTCGGACTGGGACACCAGGGGCCCACCCAAAAACCTTAGACCAGGGGCCCATCAGAAAACCTTAGACCAGGGGCCACTCTCAGTACTAATATTCTTCATCTCCTCAATCAACCTCTATTCTCCTAGTTTGTTTTCTTTACATACTATAATCTATTATTCCATTTATTTAGCCTCTTTGTTCTCATATAATAGGGAATGGCCATGAAATAGGCCAAATGTTTAGCAGCATGAGGGGCCACTAAGGATTAGGGCCCAGCACCTGCGCCTCTTCTCACCTGAAGTGAATTAATGTAACTTTCTTTCAGACCCTTCCTTTTTGTGTATTTTTTCTGATAATTATACACACCTCCTGATTTCCATGAAACCAACAATTACAATGAAAGGTTATAGCATCACTACAGAGCAGTGTCAGAGCAATATTTGCTTTCATGAACCTTTTACAGAATGATTTTGTTTGTAACATTTTCCTTTTCTTTTGTTATGATCCAGCGCTTCACCCTATATGACAAGTGATCAGAGCTGATGTGATTTCTGTCATATTCACTATTCATCTATTGGACAGCCCATGGATATATCCTAGAGGATTAGCTCTTCCTGTTACACAGTTGACATGAGGCTTTGGCATGTGATATTGTTCACTTATTGTTCACCTACTTTCCCTTAATCATTGCATTGAAAATTCTGTTGCACAAAGTGAAGCGATTGATCACAACTGTTAAAAAGACATTGCAATGGACTGTAATTTGTTAGATAAGCAGGCATTGTAGCTGTAACAGGGACTGATTGGTGAAAATGCTTCTTTTTACTGTAGTTATTTAAACTCCTATCTCATATACAAGGAAATGCCGGTGCCATGTCAGTCCCAAGACAGTTCCATTTTAAATCCTCTTCAGAGTCAAATTCACATAGTTTCCCATTAAGAAAGCATATAATTGGTTCAGTATCGGGAGACTTTAATTAAGTTGTTATTAGTAATGAGCAAATCTGTCCCGTTACGATTCACCGGATAATTTTCAAATTCAAAAAAATTAGCGAAACGGCAAAAAAGTTAATGGGTGTCAAAATTAGTTTTCTGCGCAACAATTTACTCCTCACTCCAAAGGCATTAAAGTCAATGGGTGGTTTTCTTGTGGTGACTATTTTATCTCGGCTACTTTTTTGTCCAATTGCATTAAAGGACCAGTAACATCAAATGTTTTTTTTTAAAAATTCATTAGTATGCAACGAAAAAAACCGACAAAGACAAATTAAACTTTGAAATTGCTAAGTCTTTATTAAGAAATAACTTACCCAAACTCTGCTTGCGATCCTCTTCAGAAAAGGCGATCTGGCGATCCATCGTGCGGCACTCGATTTCTCCTCCCTGCCTTCCTTATAGGAGATAGCCAGGCAGGAGAAATTGAACTCCGCATGATGGTTCGTCGCCCTTTCACCTTTTCTGAAGAGGAGTGCAAGTGGAGTTTCGGTAAGTTATTTCTTAATAAAGACTTAGCGATTTCAAAGTTTAATTTGTCTTTGTGGTCTTTTTTCATTGTATACTATTAATGAATTTTGAAAAAAAAATTTGATGTTACTGGTCCTTTAAAGTCAATGGGCATTTTTTCTTATGGCAACTTTTTTGTCTCTGCGACAATTTTTGCGAGGCAGTTTCATAAAAAAATTTGCAGATGCTGAAATGTGGAATTTTGCCGTGAATCCATGCCTGGCGAAAAAAATTTGCTTGCCAGAATGGAACAGCACTACTATCTTATGAAGAATAAAAAATGCCTTTATTGCACAATTCTTAAGGCATTATCACGCTTGATAAAGGGAGGGCCAAATGTGGCCTGAAATGTTGCTGTAATGCCTGGCTGGCTGTCATGTATGTACTAATGGGAAGTGGACATTGGAGGAACCTGCACAACGCAAAGATTTGAAGTGTTGTACCGACTACTTTCTACTAGAAAAACATTCGCTCATCACTAGTGTTATTGCAACCTGTAATTTTAAAGGAGGCCGTATACTGGCAAACAATAACTGTCATCCCTTGAAAGAGCTGGCAGCCTATTGGTCTAGTTATGGACCTAACACTGTGTCCTCCCCTATTAATATCTAATCAAGGTTTACAATTTTAAATGGTCAGATGGGAAAATCTTAGAAAAGAATTTATAATATTTCATGGCCCAAGGCCTAAACAATCAGATCAGCAAAAATACCTTGGCTTTGGAACCTGATGGAAATGTCCAGCTTGAGGTTACTTATTGATATTAGACTCAACAGCCTAAAACTCCATTGTTTTACTATACTACTCAATCAAAAAAGTGTTCAACAACAGATGGAATTAATGTTTGGATACTACTTCACTGAGGAGAGGCAGGAGGCCTCTGAGGCTAGGGTGCGGCAGCCCCATGCCTGGGAGCTTGACCAGGAGGGTCTGAAGCTCCTGATTCCCAAATCTGGACTCGGAATGCTCACGCTATAGACAGTGCTGGGAGCTACAGTTCAGCTACGGATTTAGCATCACATTTGGTAGAGTTGGCTGAATGTATCCTACCAGGGATATCATCATGTAATAGATCCTTATCACACCTTTTTCCCATTTAAATTAATGTTTATTAATTAGTAATGAGCAAATCTGTCCCGTTTCACTTGGCCAAAAAATTCGTGAAATTGCAAAAAATACACGAAATGCGATAAATTTGCGAAACGCATTGAAGTCAATGGGCACCAAATTTTTTAGTAGGCAACAATTATTTCTTACTCCAAATGCATTTTTTCTTGTGGCAACTTTTGTGTGCTGCAGATTTTTGCCCCAGTTTCGTGAAAAAATTTCGAACTGGCGAAATTCAGAAATTAACCTTGAATCCATGCCTGGCAAAAAAATTCACTCATCACTAACCATGTGATGCCAAAACAATATTTCCTTTATTCTTCATTCAGTTCTGTGAACAAATCATGTCCCAATGTTATTGATTTTTTTGCTGCCAGGCAGGTCATCTGAAGTCGATTAGCATTTAAAGAACACTGTAACACTTACCAAATCTTTATTTAAAAAACAATAAATCTGTTGCATGGATTTTCCCAAGGTTATTCCCATGGTTGAGAGATGCTTTCTTCAAAAGATAAAGTTTAGTACAGGTATTAAACTAATATTATAATATGGAGAGAGGTTGTGAGCATTTTTTGCACTTTGCATACTGCATTCTGCTAAGTATATGAACCCTTGTTTGTTTTTTTTAAATGGCGTGTCCCTTGGGACCTGGTATCCAGCAAGCTCAGAAACTGTTTTTTTTTTTTTGGATAATTGGAGTATTTCCATGATTTCATACCTTAACCCTACTAAAAAATCACTTAAACATTAAATAAACCCAATAGGCTGGTTTTGTCTCCAATAAGGATTAATTATATCTTAGTTTGGATCATGTACAAGGTACTGTTTTATAATAACAGAGAAAAGGGATATTGGTTTTAAAATTTTGAATTATTTGATTAAAATGTAGTCTGTGGGAGACGACCTTCTTGTAATTTGGAGCTTTCTTGATAATAGGTTTCCAGATAATGAACCTGTACTCTAGCACTTGATAAAGGGTTTAAAGCCTAAAGTATCTTGCCTTGATAAAGGGTCCAGTGGGGCCCAAAACATTGCCATTGTTTTGTATGTATATGGGCTAAATAAATCACTAAAGATTTTGCATCAACTTCAGAGTGCTACTGGATTTCTTCTTCTGGATGCATTAGTTGACCCAAAAAGCAGGCAAGGGTCTTCCAGTTTAGCACCTGAAACCTACACAGGTATTATTAATGAGGTTAGAGCACTACTAATTACCACTATTTACTTTAGCACTTGTGAAAGTATTTGACCCCTATAATGTTCTACATGTATTTTTTACTAATCAGTCATTTCAAAATATAGTGAATTTGAAATTATTTTAACTTACATTTGAAATAAAAAGGAATATTTGGAGATGGTTCCTTCTATAACCAATAAGACCTAGATGGCAGAAGGTGATTCGTTAGACAGTTAAGATGAGGCCTAGTGTGACGGTATCATGTGGGTTGCACACAAGACTATAAAATGATGGCATTTTATGCTACGCTTTATAAGAACTTGATGGACTTTGTCTAACTTTGTCTAACTATGTAACTATGTAAAATATACTTACAAGATATTGAGGCAAGTGCACAAACCAAATTGTCTCACAGCTCATTTATCCTCAACCTGTTTCGCGATCAAGAAAATTCTAAGAGCCTACTTTTCGGAGCACTAGAACATTAGCCTAGTCCTGTGCCTATTGACTGCGCCTTACCTTGTGTCCTTTTTTTTCTCCAATTTGTACCTGTATGTTAGCCTCCCATCCACTTAGACTGTAAGCTCTACGGGGCAGGGACCTCCTTCCCACTATGTCTCTTACCACATAGCTCCTTACCAGCGCTTTATACATACATACATACATACACACTAGCTCATTGGGAATTACTGCATACATTATCCCCATTTCTTGTATTGGGAGGCACATTAGTTCCAAGAAAGGATTTAAAGCCTGTTTTAGCAAATACAAGCTTGCTGGTAATACTTATGGTCCATAAACCAGACTGATTGTGGTTTTGGGATCAAAAATGTTTTGCCTTTCTAAAACAAAGCATCTACCCCTCTTTTGAGAAGCTTAGCTTAGTTCATTTGATTTACTGAAGCCAGCCTGGTTGAATGCGTTGTCTTGTGAATGGTGTAAGGATCGTTCGCCCGCCATCCTTCCTTGCGGGCGTTTTCTCCAAGATGGCGGTGCCCAGGGGGGAACCATGTGGACGTCGGATGCCAGCACGTAAGAACGGACGCAGCGGCATGATGTCGATGTCAAAACATGCAGGGTCAATGCACTACGTCAGCGCGTGACGTCATCACGCACGTTTGGCATGAAAATTCACCTATAAATTGGACGCCAGAGGCCTGCAGTCATTGCCCGATTATAAGTTCAACTCTATTGTGTTCCTGGGCGTTATTCTACTAAATTGTGATTCCTCATCTTGACTTTAGCTTGTATCTTGACTAAGAACCTTTGCTGCCTGAACGGACCTTTTGCCTGGATTAAACTACTCTTCTTAACCCCTTAACTGTGTTTTGGAGCCTACAGCTTCCTCCTTGGTCCGCAACTCCAACCAGAGCCTTCGGGCCCTGACAAATGGACTATGAGCATAGGATAAGGTCCCCAGACCCAACAGGCTCAGCAAAATCAATTAGATAATATCCCACAACTCAGGATCACTTTAAAACACTAAAAATGTATTTACATCTACATATTAAATATGTAGATACCCCCTTACATATCACTCAGTACTAATTCATAGGTTTTGAAGGACCCATCTTGTTCCAGTTAGGAGCAGGATAATTTGGCCAGGGCAAATGGGGCTCCAGTATATGTGCAGGATTATTCTAAGAGAAAAATGATTATGAACATACCCAAAGTCGGGTTGTCAATTCCACCGGTAATTACAGCCTGTACTTGCAGATTCTTTGTAGCATTCTTCTGCCAGTGAGTATTTCTGGTTTTAGTGGGAGTATTTGGATCACAAGCAGGTTCTTATTCTTTCCCCTGTCCAAGACACATTTCCATTTTTACGCAAATGTTTGATAGCATTGCAGGTGCTTTTCAAATAAGGCAAAGAAATAAACAAACAAAATAAATCCCACAACTTTATCAGTCTATGAAATATATATCTACAATCTCACATTGAAGGGAATAATGTAAATATATTTTTTCCTTCCCTTCTCCTCCCTTACAACTTGTCTGCAGATAAATTACATTTGGAAAGTAAATGTTTTAAAAGAAAATGTATCCTTGAAGTCTGAGAGCTTAGTTTCTGGAACTCAAAGACTCCCAAACCTCCGAATTGTCTCTAAAATCTAATAAAAGTAAATGTACTGTTAAAATAAGATGCAGTCAATCTCTAATCTCACACTTTGATAGGTGATAGATTGGTGTTAAATTGCACAGCATTCTGAGAGCAGCAGCTTGTAAAAGAAATGACACAATCTGTACTTGGGCCTGTAGCAAGGTTTGCCCAAGAATATCAGAGGTATAAGATGTAATGCAACACTTCATAACAGAACCAGGCTAGTCCAAGACTCTATTTGTTAAGAATAGCTTTGCACAGTTTCATCTGGTAACTGTAGGAACATAAGAAAAGCAAAAAAAATGTGATTGGTTGTCCCCGGTATACATTTGTCAACTGTTAAAAATGTATACAAGAGCTGTAAGTCTGATATATCCTTTCCATATATCTTTTTCTCCAAGGTTCTATGTCCAAGGTTCAGAAAGTATGAATGTGTGTATGAAGGAGTAGAGAAAATAGGAGAAAGACCCCGGCCTTCATGTTTGAACCTTGGTGCTACGGTAATTAGGAAGCCGGCACCTGTCTTCTGTTAGGAGCAAAGAATTTTCTTCAGAGTCCCCATTGGAAGACAGTTCTTATTCCTGGCCAGTTCCCATTGGAAGATTCTTGTGTGCTGGGAATTATCTGCTTTTAAATGAAGGAGTAGAGAGCCCTGGACTTAGTGGATCTTCAAAAACAGGTGTAAAACACAGGGTTCTCCAACTTGTATCAAATGGTTGCCATTATGGCACTTGAGGCTTGACTGGTAATACTGTATGACTTCTTAATCAATGCCAATTTGAGCAGACCGTTACCCTTTGTTTCATGGGGGCAGTGTCATAATTTAGACACATTTTGCCCATACTGCTAATGGTAGGGGAATCTCTGGTGGTTACATATAAATGTGTGCCCAACAAATGCAGAGCCAGTGTTAGAGAAAATAAGAGCCTGGAGAGAAAATAAAGGAGAAAATGACATATATTGTAAACCAGAAGTCAGCACACACTCACATAACTTAATGATAGGTGCAAGCTACAGGGTCAAGGGAATCTTTCTAAGAAAACAGCACTATCCAATGTGCAATACCAAAAAGCCTTTAATGGACAAAAATGGATTTGATCTGTAACAATTACAATGTTTCAGGAATAAAGTGGTCTTACCTCAAGCTTGGTTTGAAGAAACAGCATACATAGTATAAAGCAAACCATCAAGTATAGTAAGGTATGGCATTTATTATACATAATACTTTAGATTTTTTCAGGAAAAATCAACATTAAATAGACACAATAGGATTATTTTTTTAACCAATATGAATTCATGCAACTTAGTTGTGATCAAGGTGCAACGTACTGTTTTATTATTACGATTATGATTTTAAAAAAGTAGAATTATTTGCATTAATCCTGCAATTCACAGTTGTCTGGCTAATCCATTCCATATATGACATCAATTAGACTTTGTTGCAGTACTTTATAATATATATATTTTACTGTAGTCTAGATCCTCAAAACAAATTTACTGTTATAATTAGCGATGAGCGAATCTGTTCCGTTTCTCTTCGCAAATAATTTGCGAAACTGTGAAAAAATATGCAAAATGGCAAATATTTGCGAAAAATATTGAAAATATTACATGCACCAATTTTTTCTCACTCAAAAAGCATTTAAAGTCAATTGGGATTTTTTCTTATGGTGACTTTTTTGTCTCGGTGATCAATTTTGTCTTGGTGACTTTATTGTCACGGCAGAATTTTTCTTGGTGGATTTTTTTGTAGTTATTTCACTATTTGCAGAAGGTGAAGTGGATTTTGCAGCAAATCCATGCCTGCAGGAGACCAGGGGCGTAACTACAGAGGAAGCAGACCCTGCAGCTGCAGGGTGACCCAGGAGGTATAGGGGGCTCCATGAGGCCCAAATAAAGAGCAATTTGAACACATATAGGTAAAACAGGACAACCTCTGGATATTTGGTATGGAACCCAGTAACATCTAGCTATACCACTGTAGAAGACCTATGAAATAAACATTGCATTACCTATCAGAGTTTATTTCAGTCAAAGGCTTGGTCACAATGTTGGGAAACAGAACGTATTTCCTATTTGTTAGTTGGGCATTTTTGAAAGAAACTAAAAATTTTCCTACTGCCTCAGACTATCAAGTAAGTCCCCTAGCCTATAAAAGAGAAAGGGAGAGAGGATTCCTGGCTTGGGAGGTTTTCAACTTGACTTTCTTGTAGATGATGGATAATGTCAGGAGCATGTAAAAAAGGAGACCACATTACAGAGAAGTGGTCTGAGTTAAGGATATCTTGTTAGAGTCACAGAGAGGGACCCATGAATGAGAACTAGCTATAATAAAATCTTGCTCCTGTAGTACCTCTTTCTCTAGGAACGTCAGGCTATTAAGGAAACCAACAACTCTAATAAGGAGAGCAGAAAGGTTAGTACATTAGACATCAGACAGCAGATAGACTCAAAGGTTCAGTCATTCCTAAACTACACCACTGTGGAGGTCCAATATTCTAGGGCTAGATGACCGAGCTAGATATTCTGGGGCTAGATGACTGAGCTAGATATTCTGGGGCTAGATGGCTGAGCTAGATATTCTGGTGCTAGATGACTGAGCTAGATATTCTGGGGCTAGATGACTGAGCTAGATATTCTGGGGCTAGATGTTGAGCTTTGAAACATCTGAGAGAAGATGTATGGTGATCTGGACTCCTAGTGGTCGCATTATTGTAAAATGTGTGAAGATCCTCTCCTTTAGTTCTACATTAATTGAGAGGGAGCGTTCTATGTAAGGCATCTTCTGCTAGGAGCAGCAGGGCCCTGGTTGAAATAAAGTTTCACTTATTGAGAGCACTCTATTAATTTAAATGTTTAATATTTATATTTCCTTAAGAATCTTAACTCGAAGAAATAACTGCTAAAGTGTGAAATAATACAGTTCCAACATTGCAGCCAGATACACTGTGCGGTACAGAGGGAATTGAACATTAATTGACTGAACTGGAAAGGTACTGAAACATTTAAATACTGCGCCCGAGAGTTGCATCTAAACAGGCTTCACAGGAGAGCCAAAAATCGACAAGGAGAACCAGATCAAATTAGCAACAGTCTAAAGATATAGATAATTAATGCATTTAACAATATTAATCATGCTAATTATGGCTTCAGAGTTCTGGGTCGGTCAGTGTGGACAGTCGATGAGCAGATAATTAGTATATCTACTGTATAAAGCGAAGGTTGTTGACTTTCAGATGACCTTGGTGCTTGTTTATAGAGTCACTTCTTGTCAATCTGCATTGACCACTGTCACCACTGTCTTCCCATATCTCACGCGATTGACAGCATCCATCAAAAAATAAATAAAACTAACTGCCTGGAAGGTTGAAAAGACCATTAAAGATAAATAAATAAAAAGCCAAAGAATTTTTATTCATTATAACTGAAGCTAGGAAAGTATGTGAAAAATGAAGTCCTTCCACATGACGGCTGACTAATTGCACTTATATATATATAAATGAAGGTGCTAGAAGACTTCTTATTTTTGAATATATATCTACTTTTCCATCGGATGAATTTATTCTCATTATACTGCCGATATGGCTCACCACTTCAAACTACAAAATAAAGTTAAATATTTGCTGTTATACATCTATTTATTCTTGAAAAAAAAAAAAATAGCTGGTAAATGTATTCTGCATTAAGCATTAGGAAGGCTGACAGGGAGCCATGACCTAATCTCATTACTGCTACAAACCATTGCTCCAAATGCAGATTTTTTAAGAACTCTATGCACTGCTGTGTACAACTATGCAAATTTCGATTTTCTCTTTTTTTTCTCCTCCCGTAAGCTGTTTGTTGGCTTATATATGTAGAATTGTAATATTTTTTATTAACCATTAAATTGAACAATTTTATAATTTCATGCTTTAAGGAATTATCCGCTAGTGCTGGCATTGAGTCACTGTAATAAAGTGTACATGTTCTGGTGGTCTAGTGGGGGGACGGCAGGGACGCTGGCGACTTTTCGCCAGTTAGTGAACCTGCCCCATGGTGTTCTCACCCTTTGCTTTGCCAGGCAGTAAAGTCTTCTATATCCAGCAGCGTTGTTTCAATAAAAGTGTATCAGTTCAGCATATCACCATGTTCTACTACAGTACAATAGATGCGGCAGCTCTTTTGGCATTAAGACACTTAAATTAAAAATGTCTAATTGTGACATTTGATTCATTGTTAAAATGCTTATTTGTATAAGTCCCCTACTTGCCTAGAGCACTGTCAATAAATGGATAGCATACTTATTGCCTCATTAAAGAACTGAGCTCATGGAAACATACAGTAACTACATGGAATCCTAAAAAAGCTATGCTATGGAATTCTTATCTGTACCCAAGAGGGACAACATATTTTCTGGTAGCCATGATGGCATTCCAAAAGAATAAGCCCTACAGGACGGCCCTAGAGAAATACCTTAATATTCCTTACTTCTAACCTATACTTTATAGTGTAAAAGACAAACATGGACAGCTTTGGAATCCTTTGGTATTTAGAGTCTCAGGCATGTTGGAGCATGGGAGCCTGACTTATCTTCAGCTCTGTTTGTATGTCCCATTGACTGACACTTTTGCGTGTTGATGTGTACTGAATGTGCCAGATAGCAATCTGACAAAGGCAAACATACATAGAAGTATATTTATCTATTCTTATATACAGATTAGAAACAATAAATGCTGTGTCTGTTAGAAGAGACATATTTATATGGCTCAGCTCCATTAAACGTTTCAATGCAGTCAAAAACAGGTGCACCATGATGTACTGCTTCATATAGAAAATATCCCCAAGTCCAGTCTACAGTAATGTATTGAACACTATTATTGAAAGGATGAGAAAAGTTGAGGAGACAGTTAATATTTGCTCTAATATAATATACTCGTATATACTCGAGTATAAGCCGAGTTTTTCAGCCCCCAAAATATGCTGAAAAACTCAACCTCGGCTTATACTCGGGTCAAGTGCAAAAACGGTCGCCGGCTTCCAAGAATAGTCGCCGGCGTCCAAGAATAGTCTCCAAGAATATTTGCCGGTGTCCAAGAATGGTCGCCGGCATCCAAGAACGAGACGCTGGCACCTCCAATGGGAGCAGAAACCCTCAATTTTTTGATTGAAACTTACCAGAAGCTACTGCATTTCTCACCCTAGGCTTTCCCAGTTTTTGGAGGTAAAATTAGGTACCTCGGCTTATACTCGGGACGGCTTATACTCGAGTATATACGGTATACAGTATAGAGAATAATAAGAGTGAGACAAAGAAAGCTCAGTGCTCACAGGTTTTTATTAAAACCATGAAAATATTAATGTGAGATCAACTTTTCACTCTGCAGTGAGAACCTTTTGATGTTTTGTTGACAGATTCAGAAGAGAGAGAGAAATCTGACAACCCAATTAATTAAAAACAGAATTGATTTGAACTTAGGCATCATTTTAAAACACGAGGCAAAATTAGTGCAGTTCTTCGTAATTTATTTGATTAAGATCTACGGGGCAGGGATCTCCTTCCTCTTGTGACTATTGGCACTTAATAATTGTAAATCTGTTGATATATTTATAGCATGTGTGTCCTCCATGATTATACTTGCTGCACTGTACACGTGACTACCCTATATATATATATATTTATATATACTAAGTACATAAGTACAAAGAATTATCTGTTCTGTTACTGATACAAGGCAATGGCACACAGGGCATTTTCAATACTACTTAGTAGGGATGCACCAAATCCAGGATACGGTTCGGGATTCTGCCTTTTTGAGCAGGTTATGGATTCAGCCAATTCCTTCTGCCCGGCAGAACCGGCAGGGAGGGGAATCGTTTGACTTCTTGTCACAAAACAAGGAAGTAAAAAATATTTTCGCCTTCTCGCAACTAATTTGTATATGCAAATTAGGATTCGGCCAAATCTTTCGTAAAAAATCAAGGGTTCAGCCGATTCCAAAATAGTGAATTTGGTGCATCCCTACTACTTAGAAATAAAAATGGTATGTAAAACTCCATTAACCACCAGCAACCAACAGTGTCAGACTAGGGGCCCATTTACTTAGCTCGAGTGAAGGAATAGAATAGAAAAAATACTTTGAATTTCGAATGGTCAAATATGGCTATCGAATAGGCTACTTCGAATAGGCTCTTTGACCTTCGACTACGACTTTGAATCTAACGATTCGAACTAAAAGTCACTCGAGTATTCGACCATTCGATAGTCGAAGTACTGTCTCTTTAAAAAATACTTCGGCCCCCTAGTTTGCCACCTAAAACCTACCGAGGCCAATGTTAGCCTATGGGGAAGGTCCCCATAGGCTTCCTAACAATTTTCTGATCTAAGGAAAATCTTTTGATCGATGGATTAAAATCCTTCGAATCGTTTGATTCAAAGGATTTAATCGTTTGATCGTAGGAATAACGCTAAATCCTTCGATATTTTAATTAACCCTCGATATTCGACCCTATGTAAATCTGCCCCTTGGACTCCTGGAGAAATACTCACACAAGTCCAAAAGTAAAACAAAATGTCTTTTCTGGTATGGTATGTACTCATAACCCATCTTCCCTTGTACTTCTGGTGTTTTCTTCCATCAGCTCATTTTTCAGTTTTCCTTCTCTTGTTGGCTGCTACAAATTTAGCATTTTGGGTGGCTGATGGTAGAAGGAAGACTATTAGGAGGCAGAATTAGTCTTTAGGTAAAAGACTAAGAACTAATGGAGAATGGCAAAAGGGGATTTAAAAATGGAGGAGAGGGCGGCAAAATGCTTCAGGAAGTAGGAGTAGAAAAGTGCAAGAAGTGGTATGTGCAGAAGACCTACCAGGATATTCCCAAATACCCCAGAAGGCCAGTCTGATGGAGTGTGACCCAATAAATTAAGATACCTAGTAGCCACAACTAAAACACCTTGTACTACCGTAAACCTAACTGCAAAGAATTTACTTTCTTTGCATTTAATTTAGAGGATTCTAATATACACTTTTGCATTTCTCATCCTTGTTCCGAGAAGGATTCAAAATGCTGTGCAAAACTATTTATAGTATTTATTCATGGGCTATAATTACAGTGCTCATGATTTTACTTATTTTTAAATGAAATTAAAAAGTAACGTTTACAGCATTTTTATTGCATTTCGTTGTTTTGTTCTTCCACTGCTCAACAGACCTGCATTAATGTTTAGTGCGTGTATTTTTCTTACATATAAGAAAATTGTATATATTTGTCTTATCATCATCATCATTTATTTATATAGCGCCAAAAAGATACGCAGTGCTTTACCTTAGTTATAACAAACAGGGAATAAATGGTGGATAACAAACAAGGGTTACAGAGTACAATAGGATTCGAGGGCCCTACAAATAAGAGTTTACAAACTAAAGGTTAGGGTACAATTGAGACATTAGGATTTTAGAAAAATGTTTGTGATTTATGATACAGCAATGATTGATTAATTAAGGTACATTGAATAAGCTTCTTTAAACAGGTGGGTCTTTAAGGAGCACTTGAAAGTTTGGAAAGAAGGAGAAAGTCTGACAGCTCGAGGCAGAGAGTTCCAGAGAAAAGCAGAAGCCCGAGAGAAGTCTTGTAGATGAGAATGGGCAGAAGTGATGAGAGGAGAAGCGAGGCGAAGATCAGAAGCAGAGCGAAGGTTTCGTGAAGGAGAGTATTTGGAGATCAGAGATGAAATATAGGGAGGGGCTTCATTATTATGGGCCTTGAATGTAAGTGTTAGTAATTTGAATTTGTTTGTAGAGGAAATTGGGAGCCAGTGAAGGGACATACATATGGGAGCAGCTGATGTTGAGCGGTGAGATAGATGAATGAGTCTAGCGGCCGCATTTAGAACAGATTGGGGTTGTGAAAGGTGACTTGTTGGAATACCTGCGAGGAGTAGGTTGCAGTAATCAAGATGGGAGATGATGAGAGACTGAATCAGTGTTTTAGTTGATTCTGAACTGAAATATGGTCTTATTTTGCAAGTGTTTGAATGTGTGGTGAAATAGACAGATGCGAGTCTAGGATAACTCCTAGGCAGCGTGTCTGTGTGGTGGAATGAAAGGTGGTGTTGTTTACTGTGAGTGATAACTGAGGGACAGGGGAAGATCTTGGAGGAAATATAATGAGTTCTGTTTTTGAAAGGTTCAGTTTCAGGTGGCGCTGTGACATCCAGGAGGAGACAGTCTGTAACTTGGGAAAGGACAGAATTAGAAAGATTGGGAGTAGACAAGTAGAGTTGGGTGTCATCAGCATAAAGGTGATACTGGAGTCCAAACGACTGAATACGTTTTCCTAGCGAAGTTGTATAAAGCGAGAACAGCAGGGGGCCAAGAACAGAGTTTTGAGGAACTCCATCAGAGAGATGGAACGTAAGTAGAGTTAGAGAAGGCAACTTTAAAGGAACGGTCAGACAGATAAGATGTAAACCATGAAAGAGCAGTGTCACGAATGCCAGATGATTATAGATTGTCTCGGAACTTTGAGTGCACTATGTGTGTTAAGAATAAACCGATAGATTAGTGCACGAGATGTGAGAGAAGATGTCAATGGCCCATTCTTTGATTAAAACAAAGTAATTAGCCTAAAGTAATTTGCAGATTATCACAACATTCTCAATTGCAGACAAATGAATTTGTTTATTTATGAATAGTTGTTGAAATCATTGTCTCTGTGTTCATAGATTATAAAATAAATTGTGGCGAGCAGTTAGGTGCACTTGAGTTGTATATGTTTTCTACAAAGCTTGGACAGACTGACAGAATGTCTAAAGCTGGCCTTATACATAGTGATGGGTGAATTTATTCGCCAGGCGCGAATTCGCGGCGAATTTGCGCGATTCGCGGCAGGCGAATAAATTCGCGAAACGCCCGCGAAAATTCGCCGAAAAAATTCGCCGGCGTCAAAAAGTTTTTTTCAAAAAACGGACGCCGGTGTCAAAAACGGGCGCTGGCGTCGAAAAACGGGCGCCGGCGTTAAAAATGGGCGCCGGCGTCAAAAACGAGACGCCGGCGCCGTTTCGCGAATTTTTCGCCGTTTCGCGAATTTCGCACATCACTACTTATACAGGCACACTTTGGCTGGTTATTTTCTCCTGACCATCTAGGCTAATTATTGGTCTCTTCCGTCAGTGTCTTTGGGGGAACAACAGAAAATGTAGCCACTATAGCAGGGATCCCGAACCTTTTGAACCCGTGAGCAACATTCAGACGTAAAAGGAGTTGGGGAGCAACACTAGCATGAAAATGTTCTTGGGGTGCCAAAGAAGTGCTGTGATTGGCCATTTAGTAGCCCCTATGAGGATTGTCAACCTACATTGAGACTCTGTTTGGCAGTACACCTGGTTTTTATACAACCAAAACTTGTCTCCAAGCCTGGAATTAAAAAATAAGCCCCTGCTTTGAGGCCACTGGGAGCAACATACAAGGGGTTGGAGAGCAACATGTTGCTCACGAGCTACTGGTTGGGGATCACTGCACTATAGACTCACAGTTTTACAGTACATATATTGCCATACACCTATGGAATCTCTAATTTAAATTAAAAAAGAAACCCTAGGGATATTTAAAAATATTTATTTTACCTGTGTTTGGTAGACCATTCCCCCAGTAAGTTCTTATCACATTTGCTTGACTGCTCAGTCATTTCCCATTCTGGCTTCTTGTAATTGGATTATAAGCATGGAATGACCCCTACGTGAGGTGGTAAGGAGCTTTTGGCCATCCTGCCAGAGGAACAGTGGCTTCAATGACTACAACTGAAAGTTAAAGGGCATGTAAAGTCTAAAATAGAATAATGCTAGAAATGCTGTATTTTGTATACTAAATATAAACATGAACTTACTGCACCACAAGCCTAATCAAACAAATAATTTATGCTTTCAAAGTTGGCTACAGGGGGTCACCATCTTGTAACTTTGTTAAACATCTTTGT
The DNA here is from genome assembly GCF_017654675.1 of Xenopus laevis. Lineage (NCBI taxonomy): Eukaryota > Metazoa > Chordata > Amphibia > Anura > Pipidae > Xenopus > Xenopus laevis. The sequence goes on from NC_054376.1 coordinate 116,698,531, forward strand.
AAGACTGTGCACATGCTCAGTGTGGTCTGGGCTGCTTAGTGATTGTCATAAACAAAGCTGCTTGAGTTCTGCATGGCTGGGAAGTAAGGTGGGACCTCCCCCTGCTGTTCATAAGTATGATTGTTTCCCTGCTCAGCAGTTAGGGACCATCTGACAATTCCTATCCACAGCAGTAAATGAAGGGAGAATTTCACTGCATACAGTCAGGTTTCTTATAAAAACTGTACACATTTTTTAATTAAAGTATATTGGAGATAGGTTTCTTTTTCATAAAAGAAAGTAAAAATGGGATTTTATTTTTTTGCCTTTACATGCCCTTTAAGTCAGTAGAATCAAATGCTTTAGCAATGTCTAAGTAAATCACTTCCACTGCAACCCCAAGGTCTAGGTTTCTGCCAACTTCGAGGCAATTAGATTTGCCTGAGAGCTTATTAATTTTAATTCTTTCCAGACTACACCAAACTCTCCTTATTCTTAAAAAAGAGATGGAAGGTGTGTAATTTTCATCATAACCCACATTCACCTAAGCCTAGCCAGATCCACAAGTTAGGCCTCGGCCCATTTTCAGAATATAGCAACCATTCTTCACTACAATTCTTTTCTACTGTGGAAAAACAGGGATGAGAGCACATTCCCTTAAGATCATAAAAATATGTTCTATCTCCAGATGACAGAAGGGTTAACTGTATCAGTTTCAGTTGTATGAGTTTCAATTGCAAGGATATGGAGCCAATGACCAGAGCAGCGTCAAGGCTGATAGTCATAACAAATGAACCACTAAACCAACCATACCCATTTTCCCAGAAATTTCCCTTTAAAGAAGGACACTGACAGACCAAGATGGATTTACAATGACCACAGCTTTAATAACACGTTGATCAATAACCCAGTAACTTGTAAATTAGATAACCAAAACCATGGAAAATGCTTGCAAGAACCCCACAGGAGTGAACAGGCTCCCTGCAAGAGTCCCTGGGCACAGGTGGGCAAGTGAAGGCAAGGCAAGTCTCACTCCAAACCCCATATCTCCTGAGACAATACCCAAGGAGGTTATAAATGAACGTCACTAAGCAGAGGGACATCAGTCTCCTCCAACACTGGCAAACATTCCCCCCTGCCACCCACTGCTATGACAAGCATCGCTAGTCTATAAACCCTTCCACCAGAACAAACCAACCCTTTGGTAACTAAACATGGCTCAGCAACAAGTTTCTCAGTTAAATGCTAACCCCCAAAAGGCCACTGCCATTAAAGGAGAATTCAACCCTAATGTTAAAAAACCCTACCCTACATAGACCCCCTCCCTCCTCCCCTCCAGCCTAAGTGCAGCCCATGACTAAGCACCCCGAGGGGTGCGAAACGTGTAGGGTGGATGGAGGTGCAGCTATATTTTTAACTTTTCTACCAATAAATTTATTTTTTAACCGAATATCTATGGTCTTGTGGATCCTTTTGAGTGCCGGTCAGCTCTACTTCCTTATCTTCTACTGTACCGCTCCCTTAAGCTGGGGGTCTGGGGCAGTGGCAGAACTACCGGGGGAGCAGGGGGTGCGAGCGGGCCGGGGCCCCCCGGCAGCTCGCGTGCCACTGTAGTCCGGCCTGAAAATCACGTACGGAGGGGGCGGGGGGCCTGGCTGCGTGTCACGCACCAGGGCCCACCCCCTTCTAGTTACGTTACTGGTCTGGGGCTGGTGCACTCGGACCACTTTTACTGTTTGGTGAGTTACTTTACAAATAATTCTGGAGCACCTTGTTCTCCCCTAACTATTTGATACTCTACAGGTCGCCATACTACTCTACAGGTCATGGAACTCTCATGAGCATTGGCATACCTAGATGTATTAAGATATGCTTCCTCTGTAGTTATACCCCTGCTCATGAGACTTCTAATGTTTATCGACGTATACTGTATAACCTTATAGACAGTAAGCACTGTTTACACAATTACATGTTTACAAGGATATATTTTAGTAGAGGTTTTTTTATGGACTTTGTATTACATGATATAGTTTGCATATCCAGTACATTGCTTCGTTTTAGCAAATCTCCTAAAATAATTCATTAATTACACATATTTCCACTCTCTCCAAGAAATGAATGGCTTTTAGCCATACTGCTCTTATTAAAACCACAGTTTCATCTTTCGTACTTTTCACACCACACCAACTGTGACATTTATAGCCAAACACCCAGCCATAGAAGGAGAAGAATTTAGCAGATTAAATGACACGGAATTACAGGGAAAGGAACCACATCAAGGAAATAATTAGTGCTCCTTTTTTAAAATCAGGGAGAATATTTTTAATCCTTTATCTGTGGAGCATGATTTAATTAGGCACTCACTTCTCATTTAACCGCATGCACATTATGCAAATAGGTCAGATACACTGAAGCAGGTTTGGGATTAAAGTCAGGTTATTCCCACCACAACCCGGGTCAGCTGTGTGTGTAGCGAGGCAGCAAAAAGTGGGGGCTAATGGATGAAAGAAAACAGATAACCTCGGTTACACAAGGTAAAGGCATCGGGTTTCAAACGTCATTTCTGTCTGATGGTAGCACTGTTTCATTCTTTTTACATAAGGATATAATTGCATTTAACCTAGCAATTAACCAATGGCTGTATCAAATTCCATCTTGCTTCTCAAAAAAAAAAAAAAAATTGTAGCAAGCAGTGTGAAATGTGTCTTTTCACCATGCTTTTTACCCACAATGCAGCATTTCTTTTTCCACATAATTACGGTGGCAAGGGGTATTCCACCAAATTTTGCAAATCCGCCTTGGGCACGCATTCCAGTAACTCCTCGGACGCAGTGTAGGATCAAAGAAAAAGTCTTTATTTCATAACAGGTAACACCTTACGCGTTTCGTGTGTTTACACACGTAGTCATAGGTAAAAGCTTTTGTAACCGCCACCTTTTTTAAAAAGAAATCGGAAATCACGGTCATTGGTGACGTTTTTCCTTTAGCAGATTTTATGTAATGAGAGTTTAAAATAAGATAAAAAGGGTTTAAAGAAAGATAAAAAAGATAAAAAAAAGAAAGTGTCTACTTCATAGCATAGTACAATTCAAAACTGCATCTATATTTATGTGAGTGCACCTGCATTTTAAGACTGTGTTTAAGTTAGCGATGGGTTTGGGGTAGCGGCACCCGAATCACAATCACTACTTGTAAAAATTGGAAAAATGTAAAAAAAAAATATAAGCAACCAAGCTCCTGCTAATTAATGGTAAGATCAGGGGCGCTCCACCAATGAGGCGAGTTGAGACACTTCGACCCTTGTTAAATAAACCCATACCTGCAAGCTTTAATACCACCAACAGTGCTGAAGGGATACTGATTTCAGGGAGAGCTCACTAATACAACCTACCTACTGCAGCTTGGGAATGGTTAAGATGTCTCCAAGAAAAAAAACTTGTAAATAATGAATGTCCAACCTTTGCCCTTTGTCTATCATAGGGAGCTGTTTAGTTACATTCTATGAACAGCTCAAAGACTGGGTTTTTGAAATATGGATACTAAACAAAATCTAATAATTACAAGGACATTTTCTAGACAAAGAACCATCAATGAACCTGGTGGCCCAGGAGAAACATAGAACTTGCTTGCCTTTATTTATTGTGAGAGCTAGTATCTTCTCAAGCGACATTATTGTTGTGCTGATGTATCCGAAATGAATAAATATATTCCTAAACTTCTCCCCTGTATAGATTTGAAAAATAAACATCAACCTTCTAGAAGCCATTTCTTTTTCTGTGAATACTTGAAAATGCATACCAAGAGGGTATTTATGAAAATCTATTCTTCTTTGTTCCTTAATATACTGTAGCAGCACAATAAGCTTGTAAAATTCAAATTGCTTCCATAAGTATATTTTTTAAATAATACATGCAATGTTATTTTTATTTTATTTTTTTGCCCCAGATTACCAGAAAAAAAAGGATTTAAGAAAATACTTAAGAAACTCGCAGGTTTTCACCTTAAAAAAAGGAACTATTTGAAAAGCAAATTGCTGAACGTCCTGAGTTATCCTCTAACTTACCCGACTGCTCGACAAAACCTAGACTTTAATTGCTTGCTCATGCAAATAACACTAAAGCCGTCACAATTTCCCTGAAGCACAATGCTACATTTTGAAAAAGTAAAGGATACTCAGTATGACACATTTAACATACATTCCTGTAATGAGGAAGAGCTGAGATGTACTGCATAAAAATTTGGGGTGAGATTCTGCAGCGCCGTTTAATCGCGTGGAATATGTCTGCAAAAGGCACAGCCACTCTATTCTTTAATATTCTTTTATATATATATATGTTATTCCATTTTAAAGGGTTATACTGTAGAGAGTTCTTCGATCTGGAAACCATGACTTCCACCATTTTTTTGAGCCCTGATTAATGCATTTCCTTATTAAAAGGGAAACTGGCTGACAGCTCTGCCTTCACAGTTATTTAACTGACCTCTAGAAAAAGGCTAATTATACCCAAGTTAGTCAACGAAATGTGATGGTTTCTGATATGACCAACTAAAGTGCCAGAGCACTTAAGCATACGTCTTACTTTCAGTTGGGCTTACGAATGATAATTGTATTTGTTATAAGAGTCCCCTGATTATTTGTGGAATACAGAAGTAGTAGTGCAGGCTAAAGCAAAACACACAGGGGCAAATTTACTAAAGGGCGAAGTGACAAAGCTGGCCAAAATTCGCCAGTGTGACGTCATTTCGGGACTTCACTGCTTTACTAACGGTCGCTGGCTCAACTTCACTGTTGAAGGAGAAAGACTCTAGCGGTACTTCGCTCCCTAACGCGAGGAGAATTTGCGCTCTGATGAATGGACGTAACTATGCAAATTCACTACCAGGCGAAGTGCAGTTCCCGGCGTATGCAAATTAGCCAACTTTGATTCGCTTGGAGCAGTAATGCTAGCGCAACTTCGCCAGCGTTCGGTGCCCTGGACGCAACTTCGGATTTTAGTGAATTAGTGTTGTCCTGGCGAATCTATGCTTGGCGAAGTGTTGCGCTGTGAGCAAAGCCGTCACTGGCGACTTTTCAGAGGTTAGTAAATTTGCCCCCTAGTTATTTTTTAAAAAAAATTGCAAAACTGCTGTTAATTTTGCATTTTGTCAAGTGAAGCAGTTCAGTTTTGCTAATCACTAATTTCCAACCCCATTTGAGCTCTGAGTTCTTTTTACAAAATATGCCCCAACCAATGCCGTGTCTTGATTATCGACTATATAGTGAATAAAGTACTCCCTATTGTAAAATACAAGGATATTATAAGTCACCAAGGAGTTCCATGACCATATAAAAACACGAGGCCGAACGCTGAGGGCTTTTATACAGGTCATGGAACTCCGAGGTTACTTCTAATATCCTCATATTTTCCAACAAGGGGCACTTTATTTATTATAATACACAAGTTTTAGGAGTCATGTGACAAAAATGACATCACTAGTCACCGTTTATAAGGATATAATTGACAAGATATTCATGGCTCTTGTGTATTATAGACTGATATCGCTTCAGCCATCCTTTGTAAAGGAGTTGGACTTTTTCCAACAAATTGTTCTTTGTGTGTTAGGAGTAGGGATGTAGCGAACGTCGGAAAAAAAGTTCGCGAACATATTCGCGAACTTGCGCAAAAACGCGAGCGGTTCGCGAACGGTTCGCGAACCCCATAGACTTCAATGGGAAGGCGAACTTTAACATCTAAAAAAAAAATTTCTGGCCAGAAAAATGATTTTAAAGTTGTTTAAAGGGTGCAACGACCTGGACAGTGGCATGCCAGAGGGGGATCAAGGGCAAAAATGTATCTGAAAAATCTGCCTGTGTGTGCTTGGAAGAGATAGTGTAGGGGGAGAGCTGTTAGTGATTTCAGGGACAGATGATAGTAAGTTTGCTGGCTAGTAATCTGCTTGATACTGCTCTGTATTGGAGGGACAGAAGTCTGCAGGGATTTGAGGGACATTTTAGCTTAGGTAGCTTTGCTGGCTAGTAATCTACTGTTCTCTTTAAACAACTGCCATACGTTGACCTTGTAGGCATTGTTTGCCCAGTTTTTTTGGACGCAGCCACTGAAGCACAGTTGCCAGAAAAAATATGCCATATAAATGCTGAAAATAGTCATTTTTCGCCATACGTTGACCTTGTAGACATTGTTTGCCCAGTTTTTTTGGTTGCAGCCACTGAAGCACAGTTGCCAGAAAAAATATGCCATATAAATGCTGAAAATAGTCATTTTTCGCCATACGTTGACCTTGTAGACATTGTTTGCCCAGTTTTTTTGGTTGCAGCCACTGAAGCACAGTTGCCAGAAAAAATATGCCATATAAATGCTGAAAATAGTCATTTTTTGCCATATACGTTGAGTCAACGTATGGCAAAAAATGACTATTTTCAGCATTTATATGGCATATTTTTTCTGGCCTCTGTGCTTCAGTGGCTGCGGCCAAAAAAACTGGGCAAACAATGCCTACAAGGTCAACGTATACACTACTACAGCGGTGGATACGGATTACGTAAAATATATGAATGCTGCTTGAAAAAAGTCACTCCGGTGTTTTTTCTGGAGACGGTAATATTATGGATATTTAGACAGAATGTGAACAAGGTCACACAGCTAGATGGCGGGTTGAAGAAAACAGTGTGCAAATAATGCCTACAAGGTCAACGTATACACTACTACAGCGGTGGATACGGATTACGTAAAATATATTATGGCTGCTTGAAAAAAGTCACTCCGGTGTTTTTTCTGGAGACGATAATATTATGGATATTTAGACAGAATGTGAACAAGGTCACACAGCTAGATGGCGGGTTGAAGAAAACACTGTGCAAATAATGCCTACAAGGTCAACGTATACACTACTACAGCGGTGGATACGGATTACGTAAAATATATTATGGCTGCTTGAAAAAAGTCACTCCGGTGTTTTTTCTGGAGACGGTAATATTATGGATATTTAGACAGAATGTGAACAAGGTCACACAGCTAGATGGCGGGTTGAAGAAAACACTGTGCAAATAATGCCTACAAGGTCAACGTATACACTACTACAGCGGTGGATACGGATTACGTAAAATATATTATGGCTGCTTGAAAAAAGTCACTCCGGTGTTTTTTCTGGAGACGGTAATATTATGGATATTTAGACAGAATGTGAACAAGGTCACACAGCTAGATGGCGGGTTGAAGAAAACACTGTGCAAATAATGCCTACAGGGCAAATAATGCCTAAAAGGTCAACTTATACACTACTACAGCGGTAGTAAAATAAAAAAAAGTAAAATAAAAAAAAAATGAATATTAAAAAAAAAAATTAAAGTTGGTGCTGCTGAACTACTAGGAGCAGCAGATTAGCACACCAGTCCCACTCCCCAACACTGCTAGACTAATAGCACTGGGCTCTTACAGTAGTAGTAGTAGTAGTAGTAAAACAACAAAAAAATAAATAAAAGCAGTCCTTACAAGGACTACTGTTATTGCAGCAGTCAGCAGATGAGATCAGAAGCAGGACAGCTGCCCACTGCAGCTACATACAGAGCACTGCAGTAGAAGGTAGATTACTAGCCAGCAAAGCTACCTAAGCTAAAATGTCCCTCAAACCCCTGCAGACTTCTGTCCCTCCAATAACAGAGCAGTATCAAAACGATTACTAGCCAGCAAACTTTCAACTGTCCCTGAAATCACTAACAGGCAGCAGCTCTCTCCCTACACTATCTCTTCAGCACACACAGGCAGAGTGAAAAAACGCTGCAGGGCTTCGGTTTTTATAGGGAAGGGGAGTGGTCCAGGGGAGAGCTTCCTGATTGGCTGCCATGTACCTGCTGGTCTGGGGTGAGAGGGCAAAAAAACAATGGCGAACCCAAAATGGCGAACGTCGCGCGACGTTCGCGAACTTCCGGCGAGCGCGAACACCCGATGTTCGCGCGAACAAGTTCGCCGGCGAACAGTTCGCGACATCTCTAGTTAGGAGCCACTTTATACAGACCCCCCAGCTTTCCAAGTGGACCTAAATCGGTCAGGACAAAAAATCTACTCTTATGTTCTCTCCCATGTAAGTTGTGGGAGGACATTAGTCAAATGGTCAACCCTTGTGCTTCCCTTGCTCGCTGAAAATAGCAGCACAGTTTTATTTTGGAACAATTGAGTCATTTTGTCTATCAATTTCTATTTAAATACATTCCCAGATTCCATGGCCTCTGTAGGGTTTTCGGCATTTTGCCTGCCAGTTTTTTTCTGTGCTGAAAACTCAACATCAAAACTTTTGGAATCATACCCAACTGCTGGCAATGGGACCCAATGACTTCTAGGGGAAGCAGAGACTTGACGGGGCCTAGGAGTAATGCCAAGCCCCGCCCCTTTTTTTCATTGCAGGGCTCTGATTGGCTGGAGGGGTTCCCGGGCTTGCGGAAAGGTAATGCAGCGGTTATACTCACCATTCGGCGCCAGGACATGGAGGCAGCATCCCTCCCTCCCTGTATATGGGTTAGTTTTGTCGCAGTTGGCGGAGGGTACATTTACAAGGACCACCAGGGGAAGTTAAAAGGGGGTATTTCATAGCGAGTGGAAGTAGCCTGGTAGGCCTGGGTCCTCATGGGAAGGTTGGCAGCCCAGTCTAGAGTTTGGGAGAAATGGAACAGGAACCTATCTTGGCAGTTGGGGTACAGCTACCCCACCCCCATTCCCCTTTCCCCAGGGTGGGGGAATAATATTATAAAGGATCTTAAAAGTTTGTTATACAAACGGTTTGTAAAAGGTTAAAATGTTATACAGGTTAATTATTCTGTTAAAAATAAACAACTGCGTCCATCTCTTTCCAAACCAGTGGTGTGTGTATGTGTTATTGGGGTAGGAGGTATGTGGTGGGGGGGGGGGGGCAGGAGGGAGAGGTGCAGAATCACCTGAAATGGTCATACTCACCTAAAAAAAAAACATAAATAAAATCACCAAAAAAACATCCACGCTTGTGTCTTTTTCTGATTTGCATTGGCAACAATGGAAACAATTTCTGCTGTTTTAAACAGGGGGAAAAAAAAGCAGGCAAGCAAAACGTCTGACATTTGTGACATGTGCCATAGAGCTAAGGGAATGCCTAAGTCTGTGTGTGACAGCTCAAAAAAAGAGACTTGCAACCACTTAAAGGCCACACAATCTACTTCTAATATATATTCTGACATTGGGAAGATTAATTTGATTATGTGACTTTTAACCAAGGGGAAGTCTTTTCGTTTTCCTGACGGCGTGCGACTAAACATTTGATTGTAAGTTCTAAAGGATCGGGACATGATTTCAATTATACATTTTACAGTAATGTATACATCAGATGAATACAACTGTTCTGTTTTTATAACTGCTGAAATATGGATACACATAACTCCCACCCCATAACTAGTGCTTCGGGAATCCATTTATGATTTCTTTTTTTTTTATTTGAGGTACCAAACGCCAATAAAGATCATCCATAATTGGCTAATATCGCTGCTGACTGGAACAATGAAGGAAACATCATTTTTAGTCTTTATACCCTTTACTGTTGGGATCCCTTCCATATGGGTCAATAGACATCGATAGAAATGAAATTACTGATTGTCCCCCATGGCACTTTAGGCTCTGGAGTCCAGATGTGCTGGTCACAGCTGTCGTGCCCACTCCTGCGTTTATCAGAAGAGAAGGGAAAACATGCATGAGAGAGTAAGAGTGGAGGACTTTTGTACCTTCAAGGCTGCCACCCGTCCCCTTTCATGTAGCGTAAGTTCTTAACGAGGATAGATCTTCTCTGCAAGTTTTGTTGACCTTCATGATTTGTGCATAGCTACATTCTATCTGTTCTGCCATATAATTCAATGGTGTATACAGTAAATGATTTCAAATAAAAATACATTTTTGAAGTTCCTATACAGTTTTAATATTTTTGTTTAAATTTCAGAAAATACATAGCATATATTCAACACCCCAATATGAAACAGGATCATAAATATACTATTCTAATATACTGGTTCGCATGTGGTTTATGATACATATTCTCATTATTCTACCAAATCAGCTAAACACATTAAGACAAAAACCTGTGTACTCGAATTTTCCTGCAGTATGGATCTACCTGACTATCTCACCTGACTATCTGGCCATTTCCATCCTCAGCCCTTAGAGAGCTAAAGCAATGGAGGTGGCTGCAATTTAAAAAAAGTCACAATGTTTGCAACAAGTGTAGCAACCTGACGTAATCAATCAGAAAGTAGCATTATTATTATGTACTTGATTAAAAGCAAACATCTGCTATGGGTTACTAGACCCATGGCTGATCCAGCAGCATGGTGGGTAGTCTTTTCCTTTGAGTGGAACTGCTGAATTTGTTGGGTTTATCTGACAATGTTGGTTGTGTAGTCAACATTCAAGAGGCCCTATATTATTGAGTTTCAAGAGCCATCCTCAGTTACCTGGGACCTCTTTTTAGTTGGTCTTGCTAACAACTGCATGTGGCCCAGTTTAAAAAAATGCCCCAACTCATGCTTCTTATCTGACCTGGCCATGCCCAATTATATTGAAACCCTTCCCATGGCCCAAACCCTGCCCACTCTTGACCAACACTTCTGCTTCTCATAGTGTCTCCTAAGAAGCAAATTCATGACCCAAACCCTGCCTACTCTTGATGGACACTTTTGCTTCTCTTGGGTTCCCCAAGACCTCGCCCAATGGTGGCCATGAAAGCCAATATAATTATTGTATTGCTGTTTATTATTGTGTATTATTGTGTTACTGTTTTCTATTGAGTGTATTACTGTGTATGTTATGGTCTCCTACTCCTGATGTAACCAGTATATTTTCTAAAAGCTCATAATGACTGCAGTGTAAAAGTAGTATGCTAGCTATCCCTGTGAGAAAATAAAACAAATATAGGGAAAAGTAGAGCAATTAATAACATGAATAAAAGAGCATTCAAAAATAAATGTATAGATCTGCAGAGCAATTGCTGTAACTATAGATACAGGTGACGTGTTATTATCAGACAAAGAACTAATATGAAGAACAACATTTCATCTATGGAGAACCATGAAAAGAGATGATGATACTATATAGGAACTGAAAGTACTACTGAACACAAAGAATGTGGGAGAAAATGTACTGAGTTCTGAAAAATCAAATGTTTTCAGAAATGACAGTACAACAATGGTGGTATAATGGGAGATAAATGTGTGCTAAGATGACAACAAGATGGCCTCGGTTTAAGCAAGTGCCCAGAGGTTTAGGGCAGTTAAAGTATTTTGACATGAGAGCTAAAAAAGTAAATGGACCTTCTAAATTCGCAAATTCTTACAATTTTTACTGGAACTGGGTCATAAAGCAGTTATGATGATGTCTTGGACTATCCAAAACTACAGTGATCTCAAGATATACAGTTAGTTTATATATATATAATATAGAATTTGGTATTTTTAAAGCCTATGGTGGCGGCTCCATCACCTGTAAGTTATCTGGTTCTGCTTCTTAAAGGTATAGTAACATCAAAAAAGTGTTTTAAAGAAATGACAATACAGTATCATGTAGTGTTGCCCTGCACTGGTAAAACTGGTGTGTTTGCTTCAGAAACTCTACTATAGTTGATATAAACAAGCTACTGTGTAGCCATGGAGGCAGCCATTAAACACATGACACACAGTAGATAACAGATAAGTACTGAAGAATCCAATTGTATACTGCAGAGCTTATCCGTATCTTTTTCAGCTTTGAATGGCTGCCCCCATGGCTACACAGCATCTTTTTTATATAAACTATTGTAGAGTTTCTGAAGCAAACACACCAGCTTTACCAGTGCAGGGCAACATTATATTATGTTATCATTCCTTTAAAACACTTTTATTTGTTGTGTTACTGTTCCTTTAAGCCCCCTTTTACAGCTTCTTGATGTAGATAACCTGAACACCTGGCTGATAAGTGATCTATTGACTTTACTCTTCACTCAAATCCTGACAAACGATTGCAATAGTAGTGATGTGCAAGTAGCTTATGTAGAGGGGGGATATACAGCCCTTGAGGTACTGTATTTGTTCAGCCTACTTCTGGGGATATCATCATCATGCCTTCACAAAGTGTGCTGAGCAGCAGTTTAACATGTCTAGCAATTTATAGAAACCAGTGACACAATGACCTATGGTTGTGCCACCAACTTCAAAGATTAGACTGGCCATTTTAGAACTCTATTAAGTTTGGGGAACACTTTAGAAGACTTCCATAAGGTAGTGACACCTCTGGGATTGTGCAGAGTACATAATATCCTTCACTTGACTGTCACTTCCATGAAGTCTTTTTCAGGCTTTATGTCAATATTAAAGGAAAACTATACCCCCAAAATGAACACTTAAGCAACAGATAGTTTACATCACATGGCATATTAAAGAATCTTACCAAACTGGAATATATATATATTGTAGTAAATCTTGCCCTTTTACATCTCATTCCTTGAGCCATCATCTAGTGATGGTCTGTGTGCTGTCTCAGAGATCACCTGACCAGAAATATTGCAGCTCTAACTGTAACAGGAAGAAGTGTGGAAGCAAAAGACACAACTCTGTTAATTGGCTCATGTGACCTAACATGTATGGTTTGTTGGTATGTTTGTGTTCACTGTGAATCCTACGATCCCAGGGGGCAGCCCTTATTTTTTAAAATGGCAATTTTCTATTTATGATTACCCAATGGCACATACTATATACGTATATTATTATGAAATGGTTTATTTACATGAAGCAGGGTTTTACATATGCAATATCTTTTTATAGGGAACTACATTGTTGGGGCGTATAGTTTTCCTTTAATGAATACAGCACAGATTGTACACATATTTCCCAACTATTTTATTCTCTAAAATATTGTACATGTGCATTTTAGCACAAAAATGTATGTATAGTAGTGATGGGCGAATTTATTCATCAGGCGCGAATTCCCGTGATTCGCAAAACCGCCACAAAAATTCGCTAGCGCAAATTTCCAGGCGTCTGTTATTTTTCATCAAAAAAACGGGCTCCGACATCCAAGAAACGGACACTGGTGTCAAAAACGGATGCCGCCGTCAAAAACGAGACATCAGCGCCGTTTCCGGAATTTTTTTTCGTGGGAAATTCGGAAATTTTTCAGGGAAGCGAAAAGCCCCAAATTCACCCATCACTAATGTATAGCTGATTTAACAGAAAACGAAATAACAGACATGTATAAAAAGCATTCTTATATTTATAATTTATGCACATAGAACATGTTTTCTTTTATAAGTGCTTTTTTATATGGATTTTTAAGGTACAATATATTGTTTTAATGGCTGAAGCAATTATGACAGTTCTCAACAATGCCATGGTTCTATATTGTCTGTAATATACTCCCTGCAGTTCTTATGGTCTATAAAAGTTTTTATGAGGACCAAAATATTCAGAACCCATTAAAAGAATATGGGGAAAGCTACAGGAACATAATTTCCTATACATTAGCCGGTTGTGCCTTGAAATATCATGCTGAGCCCTAAAATGCTGTGCAATTAATATCAATGTGTCAGTAACAAACCCACTGTTGTTTGATACAAAATGATTACCATGATTATTTTGTAATGTTCTTGCTATATATATAAATATATATATAGTGTGCACACTTGGACAGAATAAAATGAGACCAAATGTTTTGGTTAGATGAGACTGGGTTACTGATACAGCAGTGTTCTGGGAAATAAAAACATTGGTAATGAAAGATATACCTTTAACCGTTGCACAAACACCAGGACAATAATAAATTAACTCTGGTTACAATGAAACCAGTTTATGTGGTAGTAATGAGATAACCTCAGGGCCGACTCACTGGACTAAATCAACAACTTAGGGCTAGTGATGTGCGAATCTGTTTTGTTTAGCCAAAATATAAAAATGTTCTTCTCCAGTCCAGGGTTCTTCCAGTGAGCACCAAAGGGCGATCCTCTTCCTCCTTCTTCGGTTTTCAAATTTCCCGGGGCAGACGCATGCGCAGTAGAATGAAATAACAAGCTTTTTCGTTAAAGCTCTGCATTTTCGCTCTACTGTGCATGTGCAGCTGTGAGAACATTGAGGAAACAGGTAGAGGATCGATATGATCGCTAGCAGAATCCCGGGCCAGTGCATCTTTTGGCACCCCAATGTATTTTGCCTTTTGTTCTCCTTTAATGAAAAGTGTGAGACACACTGAAGTCAATGGATGTTTTTTCACAATGACTTACCATTTTGCCCATCAATACTTAGGGCTCACGTACGACTGTAACCACAGTTGTGGCCGGGCAAAAATGGATGCAGTCATTCTGCAAATTGGGCTGCTTTTGTTCTCAGTCTGTCTTTGCACTTCTGTAATGTCTATAGGGTAGGGTTGCCACCTGTCCGGTTTTGACCTGGACAGCCCGGTATTCAGAAACGGAACTAGAGAGGGGCGGGCCCTGGCGCCCGGTTTTCCAAATAAGGAAAACCGGGCGGGATTCCCTTGATTGACACATCATAGCCCCGTCCACTGACATCACGGGTCCACCCACTGACGTCATAGCCTCGCCCACTGACTTCACGGACCCCCCCCCCGGTCTCAGCCAGACATAAAGGTGGAAACCCTACTATAGGGGCAAATGTACTAAAGGACGAAGTGACTAGCGCTGGCGAAAATTCGCCAGCGTGACATCATTTCGGTACATCGCCGATTTACTAACGGGCGGTAAATTTGCCCCATAGTGTCTATTTAAACCAGCTCCTTTTATTGCATTCCCCGGCTCTCAGAGTAAGTTTCTCACATATAATTACATATGCAAGAGAAACCTCTCCAAAAATATTCACCCGTGTTTTATCATCTTGCTCTTAACTAATATTGTGAAATGACTGTGGAAGTCTGGCTTGTTGATATTCTACTGTAATCAGACATCAGAAGGACATATATTATAATAATAATAATTGTGCTTTATTTATGTATTGCCAAAATGTACAGCACTGTACAGGCCCTGCCCCATTGGAGCTTAAAGTAGAAGGCAGTGGTTTCAGTTTCAGTTAAAGCCTCCCATCCATAGATAGGCCTAGGCCAGTTCTACGGGTCCAAGAACAGTACACAGCTATGGTATTAAGTGATGGGGAATTTCTCCTGTTTCACTTGCGAATTTCCAGCAAAACATCGAAAAATTCACGAAACGTGAATTTTGACGCTGCCGACAATTCCAAAATGGGCGACAATTCTGACGCTGGTGACAATTTGACACACATTAAAGTCAATGGCATTGAAATTGTAGCCGGTGACAATTTCACGAATTTATTCGCCGGCGACGAAACGCGGAAATTTCCCGCAAATTCGCTCCTGCCGAATAAATTCGCCCATCACTAATGGTATTAGCTTGCACTTATGTGCCAAAATTCCATGTTGAAAGCAAAGAGTCAAATCCATGACCTCCCTTCTTAATTTTATTTTTTTCCCCAGTTATTTTTGCTGGCTACTTTTTTTTAACAAGGTCAGTTATGAAAGTATTTTGTTTTAGATTTCATCAAATCTTTTCTGTCAAATACTTTCTTGATTAAATAGCCACTGATTGTTGAAAGAGCTCTCATTGAAGTTTAATAGGTATAGAAAAGGCAAGGCTTCTTGTCACGTAATTAATTCATAGAACAATAAGTGTATAATTGAGTTCTTATTAATATATGAAAGAGCTTCATACATAATAAATTCAGCCCGGATCAGACAGCTGACAGGTAAGGAGTGAGTTCATGTGAACTTCACCACTTTTGAAAATATTACTTCTGACTTAGCCACTTACTTTTTCTTTTAATAATGACTGACTAAATAATCTACTGTTTAAAGGAGATCTTAACCCTTTGTGAAATTGTTCTATTGAGCCCAATAGATCTAGGTGGCCTAAAATGAACAAATACAAGAATATTCACCAATAAATAAGTATGCTGTTTATCAGTATGCCCTCAGTCCTCTTGCGTTTATCCTACACACAGAGATAATACATTTTGGCAAAAGAAATCACAAAGAGGGTGGGCATAATGCCTTAACTTTGGCTAAGGCTTCCATATTAATCAATGAACAGGGTTCAGCATTTACACAATCTAGTGCAATTGCCATTGATTGATTTTTTTTCACATTTGTTGGAATACTGACTCTGGAGCTCTAGACTTGTGAAAAACCCACAAAGGCCCGGCCTAGGGAGGCAGAATTTCAGGGGGCGGCATCAAGGCTGGAACTAGGGGTCGGCAGAAGAGGCAGCTGCCTAGGGTGCAGTAATAGGGGAGGGCTCAGCAGCTACCTCTAAAATTGTCTTCTGACTACCCCTAGTCCGCACCTCTCAGTCTTACTCCCTTTCCTTCCCTCCTGACATCCTCCCCTCCATCGCTCACCCCTCTCCACCGCTCTCCCCTCTCCATCACTCACCCCTCTCTGTTGTTCTCCCGTCTCCGTCACTAACCCCTCTCCATCGGTCAGCCCTCTCCATCGCATGCGGGGGCAGGGCTTGCCTGCCGGGTTGCCTAGGGCGTCTGGCCGGCCTGGCCTGGCCCTGGGTGGCATGCTGCCCAACCACACCAACACTGATTTGGGAGCACTTAGGAGATATGAAACTTGTTAAAAAATGTCCTGTGTGTCAATCCCTAGTGCTCTGATGAAAGCATGTGCACAAATGAAGGGGAGGGGATGGGGGTGACAAACAGCATCGGGCCTAGGGGCCTCCATTATGTAAATCCGGGCATGGCTCTATCGTATTGCATAACTCCCAACATTTTGGAAATAAAAAGAGGGACAAAAAAAGTTGCCGTGCGTAGCACATTGAAATTTATTGACCGCGCCCATTTTGTGGCCACACTCCCTAATTACCATGCTCATTTTACAAAATTTGGCAGGCTATGAAAGTTTGAACATATTTCTGTTTTTTTTTTTATAGTTTTGCTAATGCAGCTGAATTGCCCTTTAAGCTGTGAGTCTAAGTTCTCCCACGAATATACTTAGTATTTATGGAGTGCTCAAAACCCTTTGTTATGCACCCAATTAGGGTGTCAGGTGCTCAAACTGGATGACCTTTGCCTGCCCTTCAGGTCCAACAATCCATGTAAAGTAAAACTAGTAGCTTATTAATAAAGGACTCAGTGGAGCCCGAAACGTTGCCCTTTACTTGTATGCATATGGGCTAAATAAATCACGGAATAAATTTTCACCTTTATCAGTGTGCTACTGGTTTTACTTTACATAAGTTCTCCCAAGAGACCTGTTTTTTTTTACAATTACTTATTCGCTTATATCAAAATTGTTACAAAAGTATCTTAGTTGCACTGGGTGGCTGTTTTGGGCTCTCTGCCGAGAGCCAATTAAGTTAAGTTAAGAAACTTTTTATCTTTTTCTGGCTGTTCAGTGCAGAGAATGTCGGGACATTTCAGTACAAATGCGGGACTGTGGGTTCAGCTGTCAAAAGCGGGACTGTCCCACTGTAAAAGGGATAGTTGGGAGGTATGGTACTGTTGCTTTAAGAATAGAATGCTGAAGTTGCAGGACTACAGCTCCCAGCATGCCTAAATCCTTGATAATATGTTAGAGTATAGTGGAAGTTATAGTTTAGCCAAGATAACGTTCCACTTTGGACATAACCCCTTTCAAGGCCATGTCTCTAAAAGATGACCTTAGTCTTACCATGCTATTTGCTAATCTGGTCTGAGAAGCACCCAGCCATCCACAAGTTAAATAAGCTTGGAAATTGAGAGAGGGAAAAGTCAGTGGCTGCAAAGTGGCACACACAAGCAAGGAACAGTCTTAGATGATGTTTACCCAGACCAATTTTCTTGCAATTTTTCTCAAAGGAAAACTATACCTCCAAAATGAACATTTAAGCAACAGATAGTGGCATATTAAAGAATATTATCAAACTGGTATATATATTTAAATAAATATTACCCTATTACATCTCTTGCCTAGAACCAATATTTTGTGATGATCTCTGTTCTGCCTCAGAGATCACCTGACCAGAAATACTGCAGCTCTAACTGTAACAGGAAGAAGTGTGGGAGCAAAAGACAGAACTCTGTCTGTTAATTGGCTCATGTGACCTTACATGTATACTTTGTTTGTGTGCACCGTGAATCTTACAATCCCAGGGGGCGGCCCTTATTTTTTAAAATGGCAATTTTCTATTTATGATTACCCAATGACACATACTACTAAAAAAGTATATTTTTATGAAAATGGGTTATTCAGGGCCGGAACTAGGGGTAGGCAGAGTAGGCACGTGCCTAGGGCACAACGGTGGAGGGGCGCCAGGCACGTACTTACTCCTACCCCTAGTCCGGTCCCTTCTCTACCGACCGCCCAATTGTTCCCATCTGTGAGCGTATGCATGCGTCAATTCGCGCATGCGCAGAAGCGTTTTTTCACGCATGCACAGAAGCGTCTTTTTTCGCATGCGCAGAAGAGCTCAACCAGCCGGTGCAGCAGCCGGGCAGGCTGCCTAGGGCGCCTGCCCAGCTTGGCCCGGCTCTGGGGTTATTTACATGAAGTAGGGTTTTACACATGAGCTGTTTTATGCAATATATTGTTATAGAGACCTACATTGTTTGGAGGTATTGTTTCCTTTAAAGCCACACTTTTAAGGGCAACATTTACACTAGGACTTCAATCTAATTACAAGTTCAGATATTTTAACAAATCGCCTTTCTAATCATCCTCAATAATTTAATTTGAGTGCTCAAATAAATGTTCACCCAAATTACCTGACTCCTCAGGGTGGGTTTCCATAATTTGCCTTCATGAAAATATTGCCCTTTTACATCTCTTGCCTTGAACCACCATTTTGTGATGGTCTGTGTGCTGCCTCAGAGATCACCTGACTAGAAATACTGCAGCTCTAACTGTAACAGGAAGAAGTATGAGTAAAAGACAGAACTCTGTCTGTTAATTGGCTCGTGTGACCTAACTTGTATGGTTTGTTTAGTTTGTTTGTGTGCACCGTGAATCATACGAATTAGAATTAAGGAAAGATTGCCTTGACTGGGCAGGGGAAGGCAAGGAGAGGACTGGATTAATGTTGGGAAGGTCACAGGGATGGAGGTGTGGAGAGTTTAAAAAGGGGTTGTTGAGGATTAGAGTCTTCTTTTCCCACTTGGCAACAAGGAGCCTAGCAGAGTTGGGATACCAAGAAGAACTTGGTATGTGGCCTGGGTAGCCAGATCGTTGAGACTGGTTCCGGTCATTGTAATTTAGCACAGATGCTTCAGTTAAACGTTATACTATTGGCTTATGTCTGCCTCTTCCATTTAATTAACTTTTTTCTTAATGTTTGCATTGACTGTACTTTCTTCCGTTAAAACTTTTAATGAGCTCCAGTTCATTCAGTTATCTTACACTGTCACTGCTTGGCTCTACTTTTTAATATCGGCAGAAAAGACAGATGCAAATTCTGTTTGCGTAACGTGTACATAAATATGTCACTTTGTGTTGCCATCTAATTAACCACCATGGAACTTCTATTTAATGGAAGGATTCATTCATAGCTAACGGCATCTTTTTCTTTGACACTCTTAATGATTGCTTCAGATTTTTATATTATTATAATTATTATTATTATTATAATTAAGGATCTAAAAGAGCTAATTTACACATTTTGTGTTTAATTACAGGGTGTTGCACTCGATAATGTTTTATTGAGATGCCGCTGAATTATTGTTGTCTAAAGCACAGGAAGGATAAACAAACAGAGGGACAAGACAACTGGTAGGGATATTGCCAACTCAAAGTAATAAGTTTTATGTATGAACTTTATTCCATGCACAGGTACAATTCACTCTCATACTGTACATGGGCGTTACGGAATAACATTGTATAAATGAGCCCTGCATTCTCCAGCATAATGTTAATGTGAGGCATTAATATGCAGGGAGATGAAACCTTAAAGAAATACTAAGGGGGTTATTTAGCAAAGTCCAAATTTATCTCAAGATCTTCTGCTACAAACTTCGATCAAATCGCTCTGGGTTTTGATGCTTATTTATTATTACATTTTCCCAAAAATTTTCTTTGCGGAAAAAAAAAAATCCGAAAACTCAAATCTAATTGGTTTCGAAAAAACTTGAATGTCCGGAAGGCTGCAAATAGCTCCAAAGTGATCCCTGGACCTCTCCCATTGACTCAAACAGCAATTTGGCAGGTTTTAGGTGGCGAATAGTCAAATTCAAAGTCTTAAAGGGCCAGAGTATTATAAATCTCAAAAATCAAATAAAAAAAACTGGAATTGAATTTGAATAACTTCCTAGTCGAATTTGACAGTTTTGACTATAAAAAATCGGAAAATTAGAATTTTCAATTCGACCCTTGATAAACCCTTGACCCTTGATAAAGCTGCCCCTTAGTGTTCCTGGAGAACCTCTGATTAAATGCATTCATTGGAATTAATTGCATACCCATTATACAGTATCAAGTGTGGAACCTTAATACTGTTTTGAGTTCTAAAACTGCTGGAGGGTTGCAGGTGGGGAATCATTTTCTAACATTTATCCTTCACACATGGAGGAAAAGGCCACAAGGAAAGCATGCCATTGTTTGGATGTATAAATCCAAATATTCATAACATAATGACAGCAGGAGAGAGAAAACATGCACTGCTGCCTTGTAGCCTCCAGTCAACACTGTGCTGCTCTTAAAGGAATTGTTCAGTGTAAAAATAAAAACAAGATAAATAAATAG
Organism: Xenopus laevis; assembly: GCF_017654675.1. Classification (NCBI taxonomy): domain Eukaryota; kingdom Metazoa; phylum Chordata; class Amphibia; order Anura; family Pipidae; genus Xenopus; species Xenopus laevis. The sequence continues at coordinate 116,719,227 of NC_054376.1, forward strand.
GCTGTGCAAAATAAATAATGTTTCTAATATAGTTAGTTAGCCAAAAATGTAATGTATAAAGGTTGGAGTGACTGGATGTGTAACATAATAGCCATAAAACTACTCTTGGTTTCCACTAATTTCCAGGCAGTAACCAATCAGAGACTTGAGGGGGGGCACATGGGCCATAACTGTTGCTTTTGAATCTGAGCTGAATGCTGAGGATCAATTGCAAACTCACTGAACAGTTATGTCCCATGTGGCCCCCCTTAAAGTCGCTGACTAACTCAGAGCTGAAAAGCAGGAAGTAGTGTTCTGGGCCCCGTACAACAACATTCTTGGGGCCCCCTGGACCCAATCCAGCCCCCATGCCCCACCCCAGAACCTGGCCACTCCACACCACAGTTAAAAGACCAGACAGACATCAGCACTAAAAAAGGTGAACCCCCCCTCCCACATGCAATAAAAAGCTATTGATGGTCAGGGTCCCCTTATAAGTTAAAAAAAACTGTGGCGCCAGGGCCCCCCAGAAGAGTTTTGTTTTTAAAACAAATTGGTGGTCAGCCCCCCCCCCCCATAAGTTAAAAAAATTGGGGCCCCAGAGAATATTGTTTTAAAAAAAATTGGTGGCAGGGGCCTATAGAGTATTAAAATAATACATTGGTGGTCAGAGGATTAAAAAAATAAAAAAATCACACATTGGTGTTCAATGGAATTGAATGTGTGGCTTCAGAACTTCAACTTCACCTCCTTTCGTGACTTTGGGTCTTTTTTTCGCAGAATCAGGAATTCAGTTTCGGCTGTTTTCGTGACTTCGGGACTTTTCGCCGCTGCAGGACTTCAACTTCGGCTGTTTTCGTGACTTCGGGACTTTTCGCCGCTGCAGGACTTCAACTTCAGCGGTTTACTTGACTTCAGGTCTTTTCGCCACTTCAGGACTTCAACTTCGGCTGTTTTCATGACTTCGGAACTTTTCGCGGCTTCGGCTATTTGGCTGTTCGACTGTTTGGGACTTCAGGAGAGGAGAGGCGCCACGGCTTCAGAGCAATCAAGGGGGGCCTGGCTATTTTGAAAAGTGCAGCACAGCCGGGCCCTCCTTCAGGCCCAGGCCCGGTACAGGAGTACCCCCTGTGCCCCCCTGATGTTGGCCTGTATACGATTAAGCAGGAAGAGTGTTCTGGCTATTATGTTAGACATCCAGTCACTCCAGCCTTTATACATTACATTTTTGGCTAAATAACAATATTAGAAATATGTTTTATTTTGCACAGCCTATCTATTTACCCACTTTTTATTTTTACACTGAACGGTTCCTTTAAGGTAGTAATCTGCTGAGGGAAAATCCCCATGAATCTGAGCCTCAGACGCTCAGCAGCAGAGGCAGAAAGCTCGACTATAAGGATTCTTTTGTGACGTAACAATGTGCTTGGCAGCAAACAGAACTAATTAGTGCCTATCAGTAATTCATTCTAAGCAGTTTTAATTGCGTGTAACCTTTCAGTTCAAGAAGGCATCTGATTGCAGGAAATTTAGAGCAATGCATCACATACAAATCAGTGACAGCAAATAAAGCTCTTTAGTGTGTTTTTCTGCTGCCTAAGGGGAAACAGAAGGAAAGGGAATAGCTCAGGTGCTGACAATGGGGAAACCTGGGTTTCGATTTCTGTGTCAGCTCTTCGTAGTCCTGGAAAAACCTATTTATCTCCCCTGCGCTTCAGGCACCAAAAATATGGATCATAATCCACATAGGGAAGACAATATATAAAGAAAATATACTTTATTCATATGTGCAGCTAATGTTCCATTCGTTTTCTTTGAAAGAGAGAGGGGACATTTTATCTGAGTGCACGGAATAAATTTGTATTTTAGTATTATATCTTATCAGCTGGTATATTGCCTTGACTGATGCAAACTTGACAGATAACCACATAAACTGTACAGTGTATATTTTCTGTATACAAGACCATGGCTCAGTTTTTACCTGGATCCTATCTACTATGTTCTCCCCATGACTTAGTGGGTTTCCTTTGGACACACAACCCTGGCAGCTGATAAAACTGATCCTAGTATGTGCTTTGGACCTTTGACTCGTTTAAATTAAAGCATTTCTGTAGGGCTTTTCTTTTTAAATGTGAGCCTTTGCTTAATTATAACAAGCCGTAACTAGTAACAGCATGGACTAATTACTTTGCCTTGCTCTTATGTACTTGATGTTCATTCTAATGGAATGGATACCTGTAAATAAACCATTCTCTGAGCCACAAGCCTTCTAAATATCACTTGAAGTAGCATTCTGTCTTTAAAGGAAAACTTTACCCCCAAAATAAATACCTAAGCAACAGATAGTTTATATCACATTAAGTGGCATATTAAAGAATCTTACAAAACTGGGATATATATTTAAGTAAATACCGGTATTGCCCTTTTACATCTCTTGCCTTGATTCTTGGACTTGATGCAAACTAAGATACAATTATTCCTTATTGAAAGCAACCCTACCCTGTTGGGTTCATTTAATATTTACATGATTTTCTAGTAGACCTAAGGTATGAAATTTCAGAAAGATATTTCATCCGGAAAAACCCCAAGTCCCGAGCATTCTGGATAACATGTCCCATACCTGTTTATAGAATACGCAAGAATGAATATCCTGAGAAGTAAATCCTTATAAATGGTGCTTGGTCATTTCTGTCACATAGCATCATTTAAAACATCTATATTATAATAACTTTATTACAATAAATAATAAATAATGTAATCCCTGTTGTAAAATGTAAGGATATAAGAAGTCACCTTGGAGTTCCATGGCCCGTATAAAAGTGCTTTTATAAGGTCATAGAACTCCTTGGAGACTTATAATATCCTTACATTTTTCAATAGGGGGTACATTATTCACAATATATAATATATGGTAATGGCCAAGGTTACAGAACTTTGGGAATGTATATAGTGTAAAAGACATATTTGGGATTTGCGAGTTGATCATTTGGATGTTTGGTTCCACTCTTTTAGCTTGAGGACCAACAATCCGATCATGATTGGTGCCAATGTTGGCCTTGACCAGAATCAAACCTACAGTACCTGATGGATATTTCGATGATTTTCATTCAGATTATAGTCGGCTGCTCTAAAGTCATGTTCCCACCACCACCAAGGTGAACAAAAGATTCCAGCATCATTTACCAAAAGGGACATTGTATAATTGATAATAGAATCCTTTAGAAAAGGGTTTAAATTATCTGGCCTTGTCTATTCTCATATAGTATACGGTATCCCTAGAAACTATCACCTGGCCTTTAATGAATGCTAAACTGTCTGGAAATCTAGACTTGATTTATAGCTCAGGCTTCACAGTTCGGTAGAGAATTAGCTAATTAAACAGATGGAATGGAGGACAGGGTCATGCTCAGTTGCCAAAGGTTTCCATGCTTGGCCAACACGTACTTGTGTTACTAAAATATGAGAAGTGTCATGTTCCAGATAAAGACAGATTGCCTTCTATTAATGGTGTTTTAGTGACCCAGCTGGCAGTACTGTGCAAAGAATTTCACTTCATGATAAATAAATATATACATGTACATGTAAGGCACATGCCACTCTAAGCTCGAAATTTTACTTCAGTTGTAGCTAATAAAGGGGATTTTATATATCAGACCTAATATGACCCAATACAGGTATGGGACCTGTTATCCAGAATGCTCGGGACCTGGGGCTTTCTGGATAACGGGTCTTTCTGTAATTTGGATCTTCATACCTTAAGGGGTACATTTACTATTGGTCGAATATCGAGGGTTAATTAACCCTCGATATTCGACCATCAAAGTATAATCCTTCGACTTCGAATATCGAAGTCAAAGGATTTACCGCACTTAGTTCGATCGAACAATCGAAGGAAAAAATGCTTGATTAAATCCTTCGAATCGAGCGATTCGAAAGATTAAAATCCATCGATCAAACGATTTTCAAAAAATGCTTCGAAAGCTTATGGGGAAGGTCCCCATAGGCCAACATTGATGCTCGGTAGGTTTTAGTTGGCGAAGTAGGTAGTCAAAGTTTTTTTTTAAAGAGACAATACTTAGACTATCGAATGGTCGAATAGTCGAACGATTTTTAGTTCGAATCGTTCGATTCGAAGTCGTAGTCGAAGGTCGAAGTAGCCAATTCGATGGTCGAAGTAGCCAAAAAAAAACTTTGAAATTCAAAGTTTTTTTCATTCGAATCCTTCACTCGAGCTTAGTAAATGTGCCCCTAAGTCTACTAGAAAATCATATTGCTTCCAATAAGGATTCATTATATCTTAATTTGGCTCTTGTACAACATACTGTTTTATTACTAATGTGAAAAAGGAAATCATTTTTAAAAATCTGGATTATTTGGATAAAATGGATTCTATGGGACACAACCTTTCTGTAATTCAGAGCTTTCTGTATAACCGGTTTCCGGATAACGGATCCCATACCTGTATATTCTACATCTTTTGCTCTTCAGTGTTTTTATAGTAACGTTTAAATAGTCATGTGCAAATCTGTCCCATTTCGCTTTGCTGAAAAATTCACAAAATGGCAAAAAATAAAAATTCAAGTCAATGGCGTCAACATTTTTTTAAGTGCAACAATTTTTTACGCACGTGACACTCCAAATGCATTGAAGACAATGGCCATTTTTCTGGCTTTTTTGTCCAGATGCATTAAAGTCAATGGGCGTTCTTTCTTTTGGTAGCTTTTTTGTCTCTGCGACAATTTTGTTTCTGCGACTTTTTTGATGTAGCGACATTTTTTCATGGTGGATTTTTGCCGAAAAATTTGCCGAAGGCGAAATGCATACATTTGCCATGAATCCATGCATGCAGAAAAAAATTGTTCATCACTACTTTTAAATGCCAATTCACAAAAAAGTCTCTGTTCTAGAAAATTGGCAACATACTCATACATTATAGCGCTCATTTTCATCCGCAGGCAAAAGGGCAATGTACACTTTTTCACTCAAGTAGGATCTAAACAACTTTCCTTAAAGGTTCTTCTGCATCTATTGCCATTGCACAGCTGCTCCTGAGGAATCAGAATGATACACTAAGGGGCAAATTTACTAATGGTCGAACATCGAGGGTTAATTAACCCTCGATATTCGACCGTAGAAGTTAAATCCTTCAACTTCGAATATTGAAGTAGAAGGATTTAGCGCTATTCGTTCAATCGAACAATTGAAGGAATAATTGTTTGATCGAACGATTAAATCCTTCGAATCGAACGATTCAAAGGATTTTAATCAATCGATCGAACGATTTTCCTTCCATCCCAAATTGGCAGGAAAGCCTTATGGGGACCTTCCCCATAGGCTAACATTGATGCTCGGTAGGTTTTAGTTGGCAAAGTAGGGGGTCGAAGTTTTTTTTTAAAGAGACAGTACTTCGACTATCGAATGGTCAAATAGTCGAATGATTTTTAGTCGAATTGTGAAGTCAAAGTCGTAGTCGAAGGTAGAAGTAGCCAATTCGATGGTCGAAGTAGCCAAAAAAAACGTTCGAAATTCGAAGTATTTTTTATTCTATTCATTCACTCGAGCTAAGTAAATGTGCCCCTAAATATACACCAAAAACAATGATAGGAATTCCCCATAATTAAGCCACGGATGAAATATTAATATAGTCGTTGCCCTTTAAGCACAAAGCACAAGGAATGTGAGACCAATTAACACAGTCATTCTGTGTTTGACACAATACAGAAAATAATATCACATTAACGGTTATTAATATCACATTAAAGGCGTAGTGATGGAAATAACACCAAGTGAAAATGAGATTTAAATGAGCCTTAAACGTAAGGCTGCTCTAAGCCCTTGGGCAGGATTGTGCGGTGTGTAATATGTGGTTCATGAGTGGTGAAAGGGGATGCAAGTCCCTTGTGAAATTTTCCAATTATATCCCCCAGCACATTAAAAGACAATGAAACCCTAATGAAGAATATGGTGGGTCCTGTCTGGAAGCAGCATTCTAATCTATAAGCTAGCAGTAATTAGTGTTCCTTTCTGCCTTCCAAATGTTGGGTCTGTGTTGGGAGTATGTCCTCTAGACAAAAAGCAGAGGGTTCTACTGGTCTCCTCAGACACTGGGTCCTAGGAGATGGGTCCACTTTACCTTTGCCTACCCTTACTTGCCCACGTGATGAGGCAGCATGATGACCAAGGGAATTTCAGCCCCCCTGAGACAGCTAAAGAGATGCCACCCCCCTCACCCTTCTGTTCATAAATTTACATCGACGAAATGGGGCGAGGGGAGGCAGCATCATTTGTGCAATTGTGTTTTCTGCATAAAAAGAACCAAAATGTCAATCAGAATCTCAGCTCTTAAAGACACCAGGAATGGCTTTTTTGCTACCCCAGCAATGGAGGCAAATTTCTTATCTTGCTTTACGGCTGGAATACCCCTGATGATGGCTGGCAGGGTAGGTAACCCGTTTGTGTTCCAAGAAAAATATTGGTCTTCTGCAAAATGTTTGTTTACATTCACATATTTTACATTTACAGTATTCTGCTAGGCCACATGAGAAATATAAAAGCGGGGTTTTACTATAAAGTACTAAGGAGCCTTGTATGCTGACATTTGAAGGGCACATTTACTAAGTTCGAGTGAAGGATTAGAATAAAAAATTTGAATTTCGAAGGGTTTTTTTGGCTACTTCGACCATTGAATTGGCTACCTCGACCTTCAACTACGACTTCGACTTCAAATCGAACGATTCAAACCAAAAATCGTTCAACTATTCGACCATTCGATAGTCGAAGTACTGTCTCTTTGCCACCTAAAACCTACCGAGCACCAATGTTAGCCTATGGGGAAATAGTTCGAGCGATGGATTAAAATCCTTCAAATCGTTTGAACGATTTTTCCTTCGATCGATCAAACGAAGGAAATGTGGTAAATCCTTCGACTTCGATATTCAAAGTCGAAGGATTTTACTTCGACGGTCGAATATCAAGGGTTAATTAACCCTCGTATTCGACCAATAGTAAATGTGCCCCTTAGATTGTACTGTAGTGTATATGGGGAGGCACATTTATCAAGGGTAGAATTACGAATTCGAGTATACAAGTTTTTTAAAACTCCCATAAACTCCAATAAATTTGAAATTCGACCAATTGAAATGTATTAATAAAATCAAATTTTCTCAACTCGGACGAATTGAATCGACTTAAAAACTCGAATCAAATTCGATTCGAATTAGAAAAACTCAATTCAAATTTAAAAATTCTTTTCTTTGAAAAAAACTCGAATGTCAGGAAGGCTGCCCACATCACCGAAATAATCCCTGGACCTTTCCCGTTGATTTATACAGTAATTCTACAGGTCTTAGGTGGCAAATAGTCGCATTTGAGCTTTTAAAGTGCCAGAGTATGATAAATCTCGTAAATTTAAGTTGTGCTCAGGGGAATCGTAAGGTTGCGAAGTTGCGCTAGCGTTAATTCGCCAAGCCAAGCGAAGTTACGCTAGCAATGCTTAATTTGCATACGGCGCCAAATTGAAGTTACAATGGAGGTATATGAAGCTTCACTACAAATGCCTGGGAAACCTTCAAAACAGCAAATAAAATTTTTATTTTGCCCTACACATGTGCCCACTGTATAGTTAAGGTGCCATGAGTTAGGAAATGTAGGGGGGAAGGAAGGGAGCACCAAAAAATTTTTTGATCTTTTTCAGCCTATCACCCATAAAAAAAGAAAAAACGTCAGAGTTTTTTGGGACTTAGAAAATTTTTTTAACTTTTTTGGAAGCAATCCCTATCTACTCTATGGCACTTCGCCTGGTCTGAGGTGGCGAAGGAAGTCTGGCGTAAAAGGTAGCGTTCAGTACAATGCACGCGTTAGGGAATTTGCGTAGTTACGTCCGTTGCGCAAATTCGCCATGCGGAAGGGTGCGAAGTAACACTAGCGAATTTACGCCAGCGTCCGTTAGTGAATCAGCGAATTAACGAAAATGCGCTACGCTAGCGAATTCACGCTAGCGTTAGGCGCTTCGTCCTTTAGTGGATTTGCCCCTAGGAGAATAAAGCTGTTAAGTGAAGAGAGGAGGTATAATAGTGTGGAAAGTGAGCCCACAGCCTAAGGTTTTCTGGTGGGCCCCAGTCTGACACTGGGCAGAGTTTGTGCAATTGGTCGCACAAACATTATTTACATCCCATTTGAATTTGGTATAAATGTTTTCAGTATTTCGAGGGGCTCACTCATTTCTATGCGTTGATATCATAGGCGAAATAACATGGCTTATGTAAAAATGATTTCTACTTGTAATACATACAACATAACATACAGGTACTGTATACAGGTCTGAAGTGCCCCCAATGGGAGGGAGAAGCATCAGGGCCAGTATATATATTATACTGTATACTCGTGGCAATGTGCAGGGCATTTTGAGCATCCATACTCAAAACCTTCAACAGAGGGACTATTGAGAGCATCCTGAGCAGCTCTATCACTGTCTGGGCTGGGAACTGCACTGTCATGGAGCGCAAGACCCTACAGAGGAGAGTGAAGACAGCAGAGAAGATCAGAGGTGTCTCTCTTCCTTCCATCAAGAACATTTACATAACTTGCTGCATCCGTAAAGCCACCAGCATTGTGGCTGATCCAACACAACCCTAACCATCACTGTTCACACTCCTGCCATCTGGAAAAAGGTACCGAAGCATTAGGGCCTTCACTACCAGTAACAGTTTCTTCCCCCTAAATACTGAGGGACCAGACAGATCCCTCTCTCACACACACACTTAATCTGACCTTACTATATACCTTACTATATACACAGCCACTGTACGCCATTGTATGGATGAATAGCCATTGGATACAGTTGTTCCCTATGAGCATATCTGCACTTTGTCATGTTCTTTATCATGTTCTTGCTACTGTCATGTCACAATGATACACCCATCATGTCTGACATTTAGTATTATTTACTTAACATATTACATCTGCTGAGTGTTCACTGTCTTGTCCTGTCCCTGCACTATACTGTCCTGTCTTGCAGGAGTTGCATATTTTTGCACTTGCACTTTTTGTCTGTTGTCTGGTACTTCTATGTTGTGTTGTGTTTAGCACCATGTTCCTAGAGGAACGTAGTTTCGTTTCACTGTGTACTGTACAAACATATATGTATGGAATGGCAATAAACTCACTCTTGACTCTTGACTTGAGGGCCTGAGAGCGTATCCAGTGGGTTTAATACAAGTTGACATGGAGCAGGAGCTGCAGAGGGAGGGAGTCTTAGCCCAAGCCTGCAGTGACAAGAACAGTAACCAGATTGTCAGAAAGCAGAGACACAACTGGATGGCTCTCAATATCAAAAATGAAAAGTATAGAGTGTTACGGATGTAGTCAGTATAAAGTATAATGAACTAAGCAAACACCTACACAAGCCATTCACACCCCAGCCTCACCTATATGACTTTCCTGAGCAGAGTGTCTGTCCTGCTACCAAGTGCAAATATATAACAATATGTGTAGGAATGCAAACATATAGAGCAGGGGTCCCCAACCTTTTATTTACCCGTAAGTAGTGATGGGCGAATTTATTCGCCAGGCGTGAATTCGCGGAGAATTTGCGGGATTCGCCGCCAGTGAATAAATTTGTGAAACGCCAGCGAAAATTCGCGGGAAAAACGAGACGCCGGCGCCGTTTTGCGAATTTCGCAAATTTTTTGGCGAAACGGCGCAAATTTGCCCATCACTACCCGTAAGCCATATTCAAATGTAAAAAAAAGTTGGAGATAAACACAAGCATGAACTAAGTCCTGGGAATGCCAAATATGGGCTGTGATTGGCTTTTGGTAGCCCCTATGTGGATTGGCAGCCTGCAGGAGACTCCGTTTGGTAGTACATGAGGTCCATCAACAGTTGTGAGTCCCTCCAAAAACAGTCAAAATTATTAAAAATACAAAAATATTTTGTAAAAAACAGCCTAACGTGTTTCGTGCCTTTTAGGGCACTTATTCATAGGCACGAAATGCGTTAGGCCATTTTTTTCTATCCTAATAATATTTGTGTACAGTATTTTTAATAATCTTGACTGTTTTTGCAGGGACTGACAACTATTGCTGTGTTTTCTTGGATATGCACCTGTGGACTTTGGTGAACTGTGAGCAGTGTCGGACTGGCCCGGCGGGACACCGGGAAAATACCCGGTGGGCCCCGACCCTTAATGGGCCCCCGCCGGGCCAGACACCTCTCCAGATAGCTTTAAAAAAGTTTCCCTCCCGCAGCGCCGATCAGCGCAGCGCCTTCTGCGCATGCGCCAGGCGCCTTCACGCTAGCGCGCCAAGCGGCGCCTTTGTGTGCGCGCGCTCAGCGCGTTGCAGTAGGGGTTGGGGGGCGGGTCGGAAGGGGCCCTGGACAGTAGTCCCGGTGGGCCCCGGGCCCTCCAGTCCGACCCTGACTGTGAGTATATCCCCCATATACTGTACACAAATGTTTGCCTACTTGCATAACTTATTGCAACCTTTTTAATTGTGGTAGTGCATGCACTGGTTCCTGGCACCTGTACTTTTATATATAAATACTATGTTAATACAAACATCTTGTAACATTTAATAAGTAAATGTATATGTTTAAATTTACAAATTCAACTTAAGAACAACCCTACAGACTCTATCTTGTACGTAACCCGGGGACGCCTGTACATGTTTTTTTATGCAATTAAAACTTTCCTTGGATTTTGATAAATATCCCCCTTAATGTAGCTCTGCTTGCTTTCTGCTCCATTTTTTCATACACAAACGGCAAAGCTATGCGGCACCTCTATCATCTAAACTGGCAATTGGCCAGTCCCCTTCTATTATATATGGACATGGAACAGGGATAAAGGACATACTGTATTCCTTGTCATGGGTTCTTTAAAAGAAGGAATAAAATATGACATTTCTACCTCTCTTCCAGTATCTCCTCTCATCCATATTTTCAATGTTAATACAGATCTCCCTATAACATACCTCCCTACTTAGTGTTCTGGGCTCTCTGCTAAAAGTCAATTAAGTTAGAAACATTGTATCTTTTTCTGGCTGTTCAGTGCAGGAGATCAAAGCGAAAGTCAGGACATTTCTGTAACAATCCGGGACTGTGAGTTGAGCTGTCAAAATCGGGACTGTCCCTTGAAAAACGTGGCAGTTGGGAAGTATGTTATAATGTATCACCCTTAGCATCAGGGGCATCCCAGCCATGAGGCAAGATGAAAACCTGGCTTCAGGTGGCATTTACCCACAATTTACAGGGGTGCCAAAAAGCCACACTTGGTAACTTTTAAGAGTCACTTTTTTTAAAGGAGAAGGAAAGCTACAGAGGCATTTTATTGCCAATACATTAGCTGCAATAGTTAAAGCTAGAATGCTATATTTATTCTGTAGAATGTTTTACCATACCTGAGTAAAAAGCTGTAGAAGCTCTATGTTTGTTTAGGATAGCGGCTGCCATATTAGCTTGGTGTGACATCACTTCCTGCCTGATTCTCTCCTTGCTCACTTATAGCTTTGGGCTCAGATTACAGCAGAGAAGGGGGGGGGGGAGAGGAGCAAACTGAGCATGCGCTTGCCCAGGGCAATGAGGTTTAAGCTGAAGGCAGGAAGTCTGATACAGAAGCCCATGAGTACATAATAGAAGGAAAGAAATGCAGTGTTTATTTTGACAGGGGACTCAGAGCAGCACTGCTTTGGGGGTTTACTGGTATATTTAGGTGGACCTTTCTGATAAGGCTTACTTAGTTTGAACCTTGCCTTCTCCTTTAAACCTGAAATTCAGCTCTTTTAGTGCATGAGAGTGTAATTGTGCGGCATCACAGGTCCAAATCATCCCTTTTTAGCACTGCCCAATCCATCGTGGTGCGAGCCCCCACTCTGGTCATATATAATTTATGTAACGTACCCCTCTTCCTAGAAACGATGCAGACAAAAGTGATGATTTTTGAAACATAAAAATCATTCATTTTCAGCATTTGAGGTTACTTCATTCTGCCCTTCATTTTGGAAAAAAGCAAAAAAAAAAACAGAAAACAAAACTGTGTATGTCTGTTGCTATAAACATAAATAGCAGCATACTGATGCTAAAAGTGAGGCATCTTCTAAACTTCTTCTAAAATAAATTCTTATGCCTGCAAGAACATTTCTTGATTGTTAACTCTGTTGACCATAATTTCCTGCATTCAGCTGATATAATTTGTCTTACCAAAAAAAAAATTTTTTTTCGTTTTTGAGTATAAAATGTCCACATAAGAGCTAATTAAAGTAGAGGGAACGTGGTGGGTATAATATACTTGTGAGAATTTGGAGCCTATGAATAAATGAAAGGTTTTCCTGTGATCGGTGCAAGGGCTCAGCTCAATTAAAACTGATTAAATCCTTGATAGGGCATTTTTTTTAAAACAATATTCTTTGCCGGTTCAATTAGCAGAGAAGCGCATTTTGGAAGTGTATGGTGTTTGCAGAAGAGTCTGTTATGTAACAATGGTAAACAGTATGGGGGGAATTGCCATTTGCCTCATCACATTTGGAAACAAGAGAGCCAATTAGATTTTCCTTGAATCAAGATTAGTAGTTTGCTGTAACTATAGTGATGCCTATCAAGGTAAATGAATGGGCATGAGCAGCTCTTTTAAGAATGGAAAGTTTTTGTTTTTTTTTGTAATAAAATATAGCAACTTCATCAACTGAAATTAAGGTTGTAGATTGCTCTTTTATGCTCCAAATAGAATACCTGATAGCTCTTTGTTTATTATAGCATTCCAAATAACACAGAAGCAACACATATATATGATGTCAACGTCTACATTATGGACCATATCTTGATCCTCACTTTTCTTTCTTGTACCTGCCACTCAAAGCTGCACACAGTTATAATGTGGGCTGAAGAGTAGGGATGTCGCGGACTGTTCGCCGGCGAACTTGTTCGCGCGAACATCGACTGTTCGCGCTCGCCGAATGTTCGCGAACGTCGCGCGACGTTCGCCATTTTGGGTTCGCCTTAGCTGGCGCTTTTTTTTGACCTCTCACCCCAGACCAGCAGATACATGGCAGCCAATCAGGAAGCTCTCCCTCCTGGACCACCCCCACACCCCCTGGACCACTCCCCTTCCATATATAAACTGAAGCCCTGCAGCGTTTTTTCATTCTGCCTGTGTGTGCTTGGAAGAGCTAGTGTAGGGAGAGAGCTGTTAGTGATTTGAGGGACAGTTGATAGTAACTTTGCTGGCTAGTAATCTACTTGATACTGCTCTGTATTGGAGGGACAGAACTCTGCAGGGATTTGAGGGACATTTTAGGTTAGGTAGCAGTTGCAGTAAGCGCCGCGTTTCGTCTTTGCATGTGAACAGGCTGTAACCTTTACACGACTTGATTGGCATGTAGACGCCGGACGTTTTAAAGCAGTTTATATTACACAGGTTTAGAAATGTAGTGTGATTTCTGCCCTTTACAGCACAAAACGCAGCGCTGTGTCAACAATGTATTTTTCAGATACATTTTTGCCCTTGATCCCCCTCTGGCATGCCACTGTCCAGGTCGTTGCACCCTTTAAACAACTTTAAAATCATTTTTCTGGCCAGAAATGTCTTTTTTAGCTTTTAAAATTCGCCTTCCCATTGAAGTCCATGGGGTTCGCGACGTTCGCGAACCGTTCACATTTTTGACGCAAGTTCGCGAATATGTTCGCGAACTTTTTTTCCGACGTTCGCTACATCCCTACTGAAGAGAGAGGGATCAGCTAGATGTTACTCCTAACTCAGATCTTCCCCAAAACTCTCACCCCTTTCACAGGGTCCCTTCTGTGACTTTGGCCCTAGGCCTGATCCCTGTGACACAACAACCTTTTGGCCCCTATAACTATTTACCAGACTAGGGAAGCCCATGACCATCGTTGTAATTCCTGTCACTTACCTAACCCCAAGTCTAACCCTTAATATCCCAAACCATCTCTTTCACAAAAGGGGTAGGAGATGCGCAGGCCACGTTGGTGCCCATATCGTTATTCTTTCCCTTTTATAACTTCACTAACTCCTCCCCTTTGCTACACTATCCCCATAAACCCTTACTCAAAAAAAATCTACTTTCCGGGCCAGGAGGTCTTAGGTTTTTAGAAATGGAATCTACTCAACTCAAATGTATCTACTTTTTAAATTAAAACAAAGTCAACCTAGCTCCCATCCACTAAATGTAACTAATCAGCTTAAAAAAGTTGGTGCAGGAAAAGTCTCAATAAAATTGTACGAAAATTCGGATTGTATGAATTTTTCGAGTTTGACGCCCTGAATCGCTCGATTTTTTCAGATTATCTGGGACAGATCACATCAGGAAATATCTTCAGGGACATCTGCCATTTACTTCTACGTGACCTCAACAGGTTTGAGATGGGGTATTTGTGGATTTTTAGCAGCTTTGGGGTGTAATACATCTATAAAAATTCAAGATTTTTTTTCCTCAAAGTGTGCGGAGTTTTGCAGTCTACCTGTAGCTATAGATTCACATATGTTTTTGGTTGGAGATATGTTAAACTGTAACTAAGCCAAAGCTGAAGGGCTTCAGATATTATTGTGTGTGTGTCTCTTGGGGGCACTGTCACAGTGAGAAACCCAGATTGTTCACTGGGACCCCATGATAGGCTTAACAGTTCCAAGTCGAGGTGCTGAAAAATGGGAAGAACTAGATATTGACATCAACTCAAGAAATCTACTACAGGGAATGGGTGACAACAAGAAATACAAATGATCAGGCAAAAATGCTATGAAAATTAAATCCTGTTTAAGTGCTGATCTAGGGTTCACATCTGAAATCATAATAATGTCAACTGAAAAATATTCTACAGATTTTTAAGATAGGTAATACATTTATATCCTGGAAGAGGAATGTTCCGCAAAATAAATAAGGTGTTGAACCAGTTTCTCATATTTTAGAATATACTGTATATAATCTTTTACTCTTCAGTTCCACAAAACACTGTAACTATAGTCCCACGGGCCATGTGCTTTAACCAAAATGAACACCTTGGAGAGGAATTGGAAAGTCAACTGTGAGTCATCTCTGACCCTCATCAGTGTCCAACCTCAAGGGTTCTTAGATAATGCCCACTAATCCATCCTGTGGATGATTAGAAGCAAATTTCACCAAAATCTAGTGGAAAATCTACCCAAAAGTAGAAGTTGTTTTGGTAGCAAATGAGGTGGGGGGCAACTTTGTGTTAATACCTTTGGTTTGGGAATAATATGTTGGACAGGCAGGTCTCCATCTATCTTGAAGGGATTGAATTTGGCTCCTCCTACTACTCATGCTACCGGAATTGGTAGTTTTCCATCATGCTCCCAATCTGGGTTGAAAAGGGATTTAAGAACCCATTCATGTGCCAATCTTGTTAATAACATCAAATACAAGCAGGCTCTCCAGCAGCTGTGTCCCTGGTGAAGGTGGAGAATTATAGAGGATGTTATGATTAGGGAACAGGTTGTTTGGCCTACACCCTGGCCATGACCCCCATCTTGTAGCTAGTATATCTGGCTGACCCTTGCAAACACTAGCAACTGCCACTCTGTGAGAGCACATTCAATATGTTCCTTAAAAGAGCCATCTGAGGATAATACCGACCTCATCACATGGAAGAACTTCTCTTGGTTTAAACAAGTGGCTGACAGGGATTGGAGATCCCATAAGTAATTTGCTGCAGGAATCACGTTTTCACAAGAAAGGCAGTTGCCCCAGGAGAAAAAAAAAGTCAAATCAAATTCGGTTTAGTTTATAAGTCTGAAATATGTACCTTTCAATGGATAATTGAATTAGAACAATGCTCTGAAGATTTCTAAGGCGGGTACTAAATCAATAGCCTGTAAATTACAACTAAAAATAGTAATGGAATGCGCTGGAAAAGACATGCTCAGAGGGTTCCTAATGCTTCTCCTATATTGCGTTAAATGTTCATTTATGCTCCAGGAGCAAAATAGGCAGACCACAAATTAGATGAAGGGAAAAGAGTTGTATTTAAAGCATTAACATCTCACATAAAGCCTTATGCATTTTGTACCTAGAAAGGGTACTTAACCTTATGCTACACCTTATGCTTTACTTCTTCAAATAAAATTCTCATCAACATTTGGGTCCAATTGGTATCTACGTATTTTGGTCCTGGTTGAACACCCGCTCCATCCATAGAAAAGTCTCAGGCATGTGCACCTTGACCTCCATAGACCTATAGGGTCTACAGACCTTAGCAATGAGGAACCCTGCCCATGTGGGTGACATTACATGTAATCCACCCATACTTGCTTGGGTCTATGGCACATGGCAAGTGATGAACACCTCAGTACTCAGAAGTGGAAGCATTTTGTCTATTCCCCAAAACTCTCAGTAATCATCATGTTAAAGGGGAACTCCAGCTTCCCATCCAAAATTTGATAAAGAAGCCACATAACACAGAAACCCCTAATATACCCATCACAGTTACCTTTTTCTTCAAAAAGTATGAATAAATGCCATTTTCTATGCAGAAATCCAGCTGTTTAAGAGTTCTACTCTTTCTGCTTCATTTGAAATCCTGGCAGGGATGGAGGGACTAAACACTGATGTTACAAATTGTAACAACTTCTCCACATCTTACAGACAGCATGCAGGAACTACATAACCCACAATGCATTGCACTGTGATGTTCTGTTCCTTATTGAAATCACATGTGCAGGGAATTGTGGGGTTTGGAGGATGCAGGCTGAGGACAGACGGCTGTTGATACAAGGTAACAGTAGTCAGGCAGCTCAGCAAAGTCGTCAGACAGATCAGCAGGAGAGCAGGGGGCTAGGCTTATTGAACTGTCAGAAACAATTAAAAATCATGAAAAGTCTGCATATTTTTTAATTGATGTATATTGCAAATTTGCTTGAAATTATGTTTACTTTTCAAAAAGCCTAAATTATGCTTTTGTGGAGTTCTCCTTTAAAATAAATCATCTAAAAAAGCTCACCTGCAAAATGAATTTCCTTATTCACCATTCACTGCCAATGTGGAGCTGCTCAAACAGCCGAACGATAAGGAGAACTCTTTGATGTTCTTTAAAAGCCCAATGCATGAAAAGAAACAAAGACAAGCATTTTTCCCCCTAACAAACTACGGTGATTACACAAAGCATAATTTAATCCCAGCAAACATTAAACAACATTTCCCTTGCCTCACCGGAATGGATTTTCTTTAAAGTCCCTCATTAATAACTGCTCAGTATAGTGAAGCAACACTAAATTATACTAATTTATACACGGGTGGTATCTTCAAATGCAAGGATTTTACTTATTCTTTCAAAAACTCTTATTGTCCATTTTTATCACCTTGCCACATATAATAATTTTGTTTCAGAGTAGAAATGCTTATTATTTTCTATCTCGGAAAATATGATTTGTTTCCTTTTAAGTGAAGTTCTTCATATTTTAATGTGTTCGGGGATTAGGATATATGACTGGGGATTTTCAGTTGAATTGCCTTAATAACACTGTTCATTCCACTTTGATTCCTGACGTGGTAATATCCTGTACCTTATTAGAATACTCACTGGTACAGTACAGACATACTAATACCAAAAGGGAAAGTTCTACTCACTCTGATAAAGTGCAGTGAGGGCATGACCACATCATTTAGACAGGCAGAAAAAGAGATTTCCTGCACAAATCAATATATTTCTGAAATATTGCAAATGATCTAGATTTGCTAAATTATGGTGAGCATGGATGCTATTAAATAAATGTTATCATTTTCCCAGCACTGATAAGTTTGTTTTTTTTAACCAAAAGGACCCAGACATAACCAATTTAGGTGGTCTATATTAAGTGACTTGGGTCCACCACTGTAACTGTTAGACTGCCAAGGGAAATAACCCTGTTGACTGTCAAAGTCGTGGAAGGGCAGAGACACATCAGGAGATTCGGGGAGATTTAGTAGCCTGGGCGACTGATCGCCTCTTCTTCAGACGACTAATCTCCCAGAACTGCCTTCCCGCCGGTGATTTATATTGTATCCGACGGGAAGGCACTCGGAGCACTTAGTTTTCCGAAGTCATCCGAAGTTTCCTCATGAGGCAACTTCGGATGACTTCGGAAAACTAAGCTCTCCAAGTGCCATCCTGCACGCTATTTAGATTGTAGCCAGTGGGAAGGCAGTTCAAGGAGATTAATCACCCCAAGAAGAGGCAATTCGTTGGGTGACTAAATCTCCCCAAATCTTTGTGTGTGTCTCTGCCCTAAGAATTTAAGGAAGGGTTGGGATCAGTGCCAGGCCAATCCAACCGGGCGCCCTAGGTGGCCCTAGGCGAAGGAGGTACGAGGGAAGGGAAAGCGCTGGAGAGGGAGGGGAGAGTACCAGAGGGGAAGGGAGAGTGAGGGGAAAGTGCCAGAGGGGAGGGGAAAGAGCCGGAGGGGAGGGAGAGCAGCGAACATTGACTAGGGGTAGGCAGAAGACAGGTACTTTAGTTTACTGCTGATTTACAGCACATGCTCTGGGCTACTTCAGAACTTGAACTTAGGGTCTTATTCCCAATATATCAT
The DNA here is from genome assembly GCF_017654675.1 of Xenopus laevis. Taxonomy (NCBI): domain Eukaryota; kingdom Metazoa; phylum Chordata; class Amphibia; order Anura; family Pipidae; genus Xenopus; species Xenopus laevis. The sequence continues at coordinate 116,737,738 of NC_054376.1, forward strand.
ATATACAGTGTAAAATTCCTCATACAAAGCTCATGTGACAGTATCTAGTGGAGATATGTCTAAAGCAACAGGACTTCTTGAGTATTCTCCAAAAAGTTTTTACCACTCACTTGAGCGGCTTTTTCAGTCCAATTAAAAGCCATTCAAACAAGTAGTGAAAGTTTTCAAGAAAACTCAGTCCAGCTGTTAAAGACTTATCTCCACTAGATACTATATATCATGACCCGATGAATAAAAATGTAATCTCAGTTTCTCTTAGTATTCTGATGTTCCTTGACTCAATTACTCAATTAATGGCCTAAAATATTTTAGGAGGGTATTTATTAAAGTCCGAATGCCAAGTTTTTATAATAAAAACTTAAGATTTTCGAGATCTATTATACCCCGAGGATGCAAAAAGTCTGAATCTGAAAATCCGCCATCTCAGACCTACTGAGGTTGTAGATAAGTAAATGGATGATGTCCCTATCCTATTCGGAAGTTTCTGGGGTCTGCACTGGAATTAGCCTGAAAACCCAACTATTTTGGACTTTTCGGGCAAAAGTCCGAAAAATTTGTTCAATTTGGAATTTTTTTTTTTCGTGTTTGTCCCTGATCGTTTTTTTTGGTTTTTTTTTATAATTCATAAGGTCGAATTGTGGATTCTAGTTTGGTTGGACTTTTTTAATTAAAATAATCAGAAATATTAAAATTTGGATAAATAAGGCCCTTAATGTGGCAAAGATCAATACGGTTATAGGGCTGCTAAACCTTTTGGGTGGGTACAGTAAGTTTATTATATAAAATATGTATTCTTTTTGAGACTTTAATTATCACTCTTAATATAGTGTCTTCCAAGATGTGCCAACTCTATGCCAAGCAATATGGTGACTCACATGCATAATGGCACAGAAACAGTGCTCTGTCACATTGTAAACTATATATTATGAACAAATAAATGGTGATTATATGTTCTCTTTTAGGGAATTATACTGCTAATTTGGAGATCTTTGTACTCCAAACAGAGCTTGGGTTTCCCCCCAGATCAGTGCCACAGCTGCTTTGTTATTTCCAAGGTGTATATTCCCTGTCTGATTACACAGCGCAGAGATGAAATCTGATTACATTTTTCTCTTCATTAAACATGATATTGATTCCGAATTCAAATATAACTTACATAGCTTTATTCTTTTTGGTGTTTGCAGTGGAATCACTTCCTCCCAGACACACTGTTGGTTTAACAGCTTTGAGTGGAACAGACACGGGGACTAAACAGGCTGTAATTTAAATGATCTCAGCTTGGAAGCTGCTCTTCCTAATTTCAATTTCTATTAACGACTCTGTTCTTATTCTCAAAGAATGCATGAAAAAGCACACGTCTAATATGCTGCTAGAAGAAAAATGCTCCATATTTCAGTCCCCGAGTATAAGAAAGGTCTCAAGCACATTGCAATAATTTAAAGGTTATTGGAAAACCTCATTTAACCGTATTAAAGGAAAATGTGTTTATTTGTTTATTAAACTGCAACTTACTGTCATAATAAATAAATGTAGGTTTTGCGTGGATGCTTTATCAAAGGCAGGCAATGTGGCAATGCGTAATTCATGTATGAATGCACGTATGAAGATCCGAAATGTACCATCTGAAATGAAGAGGAGGAATCACTAAATCACAGATGGGTACAGATCTAGGGGCAGATTCACTAACCAGTTAAAAAATTTACCAGCGTCCTCTTTGAACCCATTGCAACATGCAAATGTGCACAGACAACGCTAATTCACTAATACTAGTTTCGTCCTCTGCACCGAACGCTGGCCGACTTTTCGCTAGCGGTACTTTGATAATGCGAGCATTTCAAAGAGCAGATGCGCTAGCGATCATTTCTGTCTAGGGCAAATTCACTAGTGATCTTATGCTCAGGTCAATTTGCATAGAGCATATTGTCAATGTTGGTTCAAAAATGTAACATTTCCACTGTAAGGGCTCTTACTCACGCGCGTTTTTACCTGCGCTCCCATGCGTTCCGTTTTTCGGCGTTCAGCTGCAGGGGAGCGCAGAAATAGATGCATTTCATTATTTCAAATGGGGCTGTACTCACACAGGCGCGTGTAGGCGCCGAACGCAGGAAAAATGCAGCATGTTGCGTCTCAACCTGCGTTCGGCGCCTACATGCGCCTGTGTGAGTACAGCCCCATTTGAAATAATGAAATGCGTCTATTCCTGCACTCCCCTGCGGCTGAACGCCGAAAAAACGGAACGCAGGGGGGCGCAGGTAAAAACGCGCGTGAGTAAGAGCCCTTAAACCACATGTCCAGTGAATCATATTAAAGACAATAGAGTTATTTTAATGCCCTACACATGAGCCCACTGTAAAGTTAATGTTCCATATGTTGGAAAATGTATGGGCAAAGCCGGTTACAAAAAAAAAAAAAAAAAGGACTTTTGCAGGCAATCACTCTGAAAAAAGGAAAAGTCGCCAGTGTTTATTGAATTTTGATGCATTTTCGTCTCACAGACTATAATGTAAGTGATAGAAGATTGAGGAAGATCTAGCTGATCCATTGCACTTCGTCTGGTCTGGCCAAGGCAAGTCTGGCGAAAAAGAGGTAAAAACCGCATTTTCGCAAGAAAAAATTTGCCTGCCTGGCATGGAATAAGACTTGTTGACAGAAAAGCAGAAAATGCTAAAGAAGGCAAATGCAGAGAGGCAGCCATATTTGAAATCATTTTTTACAAGATGTCCCTGTGATGAATATTAATATCTGTTATTCTGACAGCTGCTTTGCCATATGCATAGCAAATGGGGACTGGTTTTTTTTACAAGAGCTTAGCAGTGATATTAGTAGGAATGTTGGGTAAAAATATGTGCTTGTGATAATAAATGCATTTTGTAAAAGTATAAATAATTGTTTGGCTTCCTCCCTCCCCCCAGAGTTTATGTAATTAATAACAGATTTACAAATATGTAAGTGCATGTTCCTCAGACAATATAACATATGAATATAACATAACAAAAGAGCTGTAAGTTACCCTTTAAACATCATAGTCCAGACCTGTAGTACTTCTGGGTTTATATTTGTAGCTTTCTGCCCAAACAAAAAGTGGATACAGTGAAAAGTCCTCTTTAATGACTTCATGTCTTCTGCTTCATGGGGACAAACAAACCCAAAAGCTAATTGGCAGTGCACTTAAACTGCAGGTTTTATATTGAGGATCGTGGAAGCCTACAGAAGAAACCTCAGATAGGGCATATCTATATATATCTATATTGATAGGAGCCTTGTCCTGATTTTCTGGGCTAACTGGTGCCAGTGAAAATATACTTGGATGCAAACAGCTAGAAATAGTAGGCCTCATTTTTGAACACCCATGTGTATTAAAAGAATACTGGTCCCCCAACCTCTTGCAAGGATTGCCTTCCTCCCTACCCTACTCCATGTACCACAAACATGGGGAAAACAAAGAAAAGGCTTCCTGGTCCGTTTGTTAAAATAGACGTCTCACCTGTTTTGTTAATTTAGCCTACCCTACTGTAAATAATGCTAAGGGTATACGTTCCTACACCAGCTTAGCTCAACTGATCATGAGTTCAAGGAACAAGGCATATAGGTCAGTGTTTTTTATATGCATAATCAAAATATAGCAAAAGACCATTTGTTTGCAACTGAACAATGTAAGATTTTGTCTTACTTTAGGTGCATTTTGGACTGGTAAATTGCCATTCTTGGCATGTATTTAGTCTGTGAGAGTAAGGCCAGACTAGAGGGAATCATCAAGAGGAAACAAGTGAATATTAAAGAGCACAAAATGGACAAAGAATAGCAAATGACAAAAAAGACCAGAAGGGAACTGACAATTATAAATGAAGAGGAGAATGGTAGAAATTCAATGAATAGAGAATGAGAGTGGTTAGTGGGGCCTGTGCAAAAGATTTCTTGGTTATCCCTTAGCACACCGGCCCTACACAACACTGTGTTTCTTTATGTATTTATTACAGCTAATAGGTCATATCTCTGTCGTAACTAAGGGGTTCCTTTAAGCCTCATTTACAATTGCAATGTGCAAAGTGCACAAATGAACGCAAAACTGAGCTTGAGTTAATGCTATTTACAAGAAATACTTACACTCGTACAACTTCTGGGAAGCCACAATGGGCCAGTCACACTCGTTCTGATAAAAAGAGTGTCATGTGGAGTCTAGGGAACCCTGAAACTACTGTCACAATAAATGTGGCAGTAATTACAGGCTTGCGTCAATAGCCACATCGGACTTGCAGCAAGTGAATGGAATTCGAATAACACATGCAGAAGAGACGTGGTTCCAAAGTGTAGGTGTGGATACAAAACAGTGCAGAGGTTCTGCTGCAAATGTGCCTTTATTTACAAACACGACATGTTTCGAGCACCAAAGCTGTTTATCAAGTGTATGTAAGCCAAACCAGTGTACAACATTAAATACAATAAGTCCCTCCCACCATTCATCTGATTGGTCACTTCAGCCACTGCTGAGAGGGTTTGCAGCCTGACTGCTTAAGTGAATCAGTCCTTAGGAATCCCAAGTGATGACATCATAGTCCATGCTTTTAGTCCATGTGAAGAACTGCCCCCCCCCCCAGGTGCAAGCAGGACCCATACAAAAAACAACCATCAAATAGAGTCTTAAGTCACTGTGTATTTTCTTTGTGTGAGCTGTAAAATTCAATAAGAACTATTTACAATTAGACCTCAGCACTGCTATATAAAGCCTGCTAAAGACAATGTTAATCGAAGCATAATATACAAGTTTGAACTTTTGTCACATAATACTTCCACAGTTACCAAAGTAGTGAAAATGCTGCCAGACAATTAAATGTAGCTAAAATAAGGTATCTTACCACACAGGAGAATCAATTCATATTCAAAGGCAGTTCTATCTGTTAGGGAGAAGTGTAAGTTTCACGTCCAGGAACGTGAAACTTACACTAGATGAGGGTTGATTGACCACAGACTTGTATCGAAAGCACACAGACAGAAAAAACCTGTTGAAAGCATCCAATTTCCACTACCCCGCTGCATAGAAGGGATCCCAAAAGGGCAATTCTTAAGAGCTAGGAGGATAGCCTCAAACGATCAGGGTTATTGGAGAGCAGCCTCCACATTGATAGATAGATTCAAAGAAAAAGGTTTTAAAGAAAAAAACCCTTACTACTACAGCTAACCTAGTAGGAGAGGTCCCAAGAACTGCACTTCTAATGAAAAAAACAGAAGAAAAATGGTTAAAGGGGTTGGAAGACTTAAATTATGAGGGTAGACTGTAAGGTTGGGGTTGTTTTCTCTAGAAAAAAAGATACTTGAAAGGGGACATGATTACACTTTACAAGAATATTAAAGGACATTATAGACAAATAGCAGGGGACCTTTTTACTCATAAAGTGGATCACCGTACCAGAGGCCACCCCTTTAGACTAGAAGAAAAGAACTTTCATTTGAAGCAACGTAGGGGGTTCTTCACAGTCAGGACAGTGAGGTTGTGGAATGCACTGCCGGGTGATGTTGTGATGCTGATTCAGTTAATGACTATAAGAATGACTTGGATGATTTTTTGGACAGACATAATACAAAGGCTATTGTGATACTAAACTCTATAGTTAGTACAGTTATGGGTATATAGAATTTATGTGAAAGTATGGAGGGGTGTGTGTATGGATGCTGGGTTTTATTTGGAGGGGTTGAACTTGAGAACTTTTTTCAACCTGATTTAACTATGTAACTATGAGTGGACCTGGCCTAAGGATCCAAAGTCAAGACCTGATTCAAGCTATTTATATTATCAAGATGAAAATCAGTAAGAGCAAGATGAAAAAGTACCATTTTGATGTTTATTTCATTGGTGTAGTAATAGAATGTTGAAATATAATGGTAGCCAGGGTAATGCATACAATTTTAAAGCCAGTGTGCTATTTCAGGGTAATTCAAGGCTTTGGCAGAGTTTCGTGAAGGTGTCAGGTGGTGTTAATAGACCTGATTGTTTAATCTGCTTCCAGGTGGAAGCAGTTATTATTAGGAACAAACCGAAAGAGCTTAATTTGTGGAAGAGGTGGCACAGATATTATTTAAATGCAGGAACCACTAATCTGTTCCTTTCTAACCCTCCTGTTGCTAAAGGCTTGTGAGAAATAAAATGCAATTCAACCTCATTGTGCATAAAAATAAAGCTATTAGAGTTTAAAGCCACGAAAGAAGCTAATAATTTAGAAGGCATGGGAATAAATTCTAAGATACATAGGAAATGGGTATATCATAGTTATAGAAGCCACTGCTTTCTTTTCTGGCACAATAATCCTGCTCCCTTGTGCTAGAATTGTTTGGTGGTAGCAGGTGGGCTTGGCTTTTATCTCTGATTTTGTAACTTAAACTTTATTAAAAGCAATAGTGTATTATTACACCGAATGGGTCTGGTTTAGAGACACAGATTACAGAATGAAAATATTATGTTGCTGTTACAGTGGGTTTTATCTTTTTGTCACAGCTTGCCAAGTGGGAAGGGGTTGGTATTTCCTGGCTTAGTTCAGTTCTGTACCTCCTGGACTCTTGGTCCCAGGAGGTAGTTGTGCAGAGTGAGACCTTCCTTGCTTTCTCGTCCGTGTGATTTTTCTCTGCGGCTGTAGCGCAAGCGATCTGCCGAGGGGCTGCGGGGGTGCGGGCCCTGGCCCAGTTGCACCCCCTGCTCCCCCGGCAGTTACGCCCCTGACACTGACAGTGCCACTGATAGCAGAGATGGACAATAGACAAGATGACTGGCACATCTCTTTAACTGGAGGAAGATCTGATGTGTGAGCATACATTATATTAACATTATTTTAATGTTTAAAAGCTGTTTGTCAAATACTTTCATAAACAAATTAGCTGATAGTTTAGAATAAATGCTGACTTTTTTTTTTACATAGGAGCTTTCACTTTTTTTTTATCAATGATTTACTATACAAGCTGCAAAAATATAGCTGCAAAGACATTCCTGCCAAAAGTACATTAGGTAAATCTGTCAAAATTACGTCTTTACACCTCAATTTATTAAACCATTTGCACTGTTTTGAGGGGTTGAGAATAGGACTAGAATTTGCTGATGTGTAAAATTGGTAGTTATGTCATATAACTCCTAGAAATAAGTTGGCAGGTACATTTGTTGTCACAAAGCTTTGATAGAACCGGCCATGTTTGAAGAACTTCAAGCTCCCCAGGTTGTCCAAAACAATCCATTAGGGCAATGTGTTCTGTGTAATCTGTTTAATTGCCTTACCTGACACTTCCACAGTTAAGTTGACATGTTCATATATTGTAGGTAACCAATACTAGCTGAAACATATGTTGTCAAAAAGCCTTGAAAGAACCCACCATATCCATAAAACGTCAAGCGCCACAGGTTGCCCAAGACAATCCATTAGGGCACTGTATTCTGAATAAACTGTTTAACTACCCTACCTGACACCTCAACAGTTAAGTTGACATGTTCGTATATTGTATTGAACCAATACTAGCTGAAACATATGTTGTCAAAAAGCTTTGATAGAACCGGCCATATCCCTAGAACGTCAAGCGCCCCAGGTTGTCCAAAACAATCCATTAGGGCACTGTATTCTGAACAAACTGTTTAATTTCCTTACCTGACACCTCCACAATTAAGTTGACATGTTTGTATATAGTATGTAACCAATACTAGCTGAAACGTATGTTGTCAAAAAGCTTTGAAAGAACCCACCATATCCATAAAACTTCAAGCGCCACAGGTTGTCCAAGACAATCCATTAGGGCACAGTATTCTGAGTAAACTGTTAAATTTCCTTACCTGACACCTCCACAATTAAGTTGACATGTTTGTATATTGTATGTAACCAATACTAGCTGAAACATATGTTGTCAAAAAGCTTTGAAAGAACCCACCATATCCATAAAACTTCAAGCGCCACAGGTTGTCCAAGACAATCCATTAGGGCACAGTATTCTGAGTAAACTGTTTAATTTCCTTACCTGACACCTACACAGTTAAGTTGACATGTTTGTATATTATATTATATTGTATTGAACCAATACTAGCTGAAACATATGTTGTCAAAAATCTTTGATAGAACCGGCCATGTTTGAAGAACTTCAAGTTCCCCCGATTGTCCGAAACAATCCATTAGGGCAATGTGTTCTGTGTAATCTGTTTAATTTTCTTACCTGACACTTCCACAGTTAAGTTGACATGTTTGTATATTGTATTGAACCAGTACTAGCTGAAACATATGTTGTCAAAAGCTTTGATAGAACCGGCCATATCCATAGAACTTTAAGCGCCACAGGTTGTCCAAGACAATCCATTAGGGCACAGTATTCTGAGTAAATTGGTTAAATTCCTTAGCTGACACCTCCACAGTTAAGTTGACATGTTCATATATTGTATTGAACCAATACTAGCTGAAACATATGTTGTCAAAAAGCTTTGATAGAACCGGCCATATCCATAGAACTTTAAGCGCCACAGGTTGTCCAAGACAATCCATTAGGGCACAGTATTCTGAGTAAATTGGTTAAATTCCTTAACTGATACCTCCACAGTTAAGTTAACATGTTCATATATTGTAATGAACCAAGACTAAGACCTTTGAAGCCTGCTGGAGAAGCACTTTACATGGTGAAGCAAATTCCTGCAAGCTTTGGACTATTAAAAGCCAACAGTGTTTCCAAGACAAATTATAGCAAAGGGCCATTTGGTTTCTACACTGACAGCATCATAAAGTTTTCTGGCTCCCAATGCCCAACACATTATATACAGAACTAGGAAATATAGGGGTAGGAGTATAATAAGCGTTGAAACTACATACGTCTAGCAAGAAACTGTTTTTTCTGTATGAAAGACAAAAGGCACAGCACTGAGAAGAAATCTTTTAGATTAATCACACTAGTTCTCTAGACTTTATTGCTACTAGCTGCCCCTGCAAATCTGCTGACCAGAATATCCATGCTCCTTTATTAACCCCTCTGCAACCGAAACAGACCTGGAACCCCTTTTAAAGAGAAGTGCAGTTTATTTTTTCAGGCAATACTGTAATAACTTGTTAGACCTTTTTGAGTTTCTCGAACAAGAAACTCGATATGTACTGCAGAGGGCAGAACTTTATATTCAGACAGGATAAGTAGAACAGACTAAAAGACAGAAAGTGTAATAGACTGTCATGAAGGAGGTAGGGTTGATGGAAAACATAAAAGCCCTAATAGGCGGATTCAGCAAATTTCCTTTTGTTTTGCCATGTAAGGTCTATGACAGGGGTAGGCAAACCGCGGCTCCGGAGCCTCTTGTGGCTCTTCATCGTGCTTGCTGCGGCTTAGTCTTGCGGCTTTGCCTGTCATGTTGTCTATACAGCCCTCCCACCTGCTGTGCTAACGGTTAGCTTACCCCGGTCACAAACTCAGGAAGCCACCAGCAGGTGTGAGGACTTTATAGACGTCCCAGGAGTGACAGGCAAGACTGAGCCGCAGCAAGATGATTGATCATGGTCCTTACCGCGGTCACACTCAAGACAAGAGAGGGAAGATCATCATGGAGCTTCAGAAACAGAAGTCACATTAAACAGATGAGAACACTAGCATTTAATAGGACTATTAAGTGTTTAATTTATTTCAAAGTTGGCCTACACATACACATTGCACTTCTGTTTGTTCATACCTCCCAACTGTCCAGTTTTGAGCGGGACAGTCCTGCTGTTGACAGCTCAACCCGCAGTCCCGGATTTGTATTGATATGTCCCGAGTTTCTCTTTGATCTGCTGCACTGAACTGCCAGAAAAAAAAAACTTAATTGGCTCTTGGCAGAGAGCCCACAAAACATTCTTTAAGATACTTTTGTAATGGTTTCAGATAAGGTAGGAACTTAGAGTCACAACTTAAAGGGCAATTCACCTTCATTAGCAAAACTGTAATAACACATAAAAACCACAGAAAAGCTCTCATAACCTGCCTTTTTTTTTTTTTGACGCGCGACGCCATACAAGTCTATGGGCGTAATTTCCTCAGCGAAACATGGCAAAAAAAAATCGCCCATCCCCTGTTTTATATTTTGCAGCTCCAGACTATTTTTCTTTAGTGGAAGAGGGGACAAAATGGCTCTTTTAATAGCTGACCCCTGGTCTATGATATATAGCCATGGGATTGACACTCTAGGGACGATACAGTTAGGGTTGCCAGGATTTCTTTTACCTACTATTATTTCATTAGGACATATAGATAGATCACATTAGGACTGTCCAGGGCATAACTACAGAGGAAGCAGACCCTGTGGCTGTAGGGGGGCACAGGAGGTATAGGGGCCCCATAAAACCCCTCATTAATATACAATTTAAATACATTTTGGCAAAACAGGTCAACCTCTAAACATTTTGGGGCCCCCAAGAATAATGTAAAAAGGGAAAGAGATATCACAGCACAGAAAACCAAAGAAATGCTCTCACAGCAAAGCAGGTGGCTCTGCCCTCAAGGCCAGGGCACTGGTCAACAGCTTGAGAACAGAATCCAAATCAGGATAGCTCACGGGATACACAGCATTGCAGAGAACTGCAAGGTCTTCTTAGGAACCATCATACAAAAGGACCAGGAAATGGTAAACATCATTTGTTCATTAACTCACCTTATTGGCTTGATAACGTTGCTTGTTGTTGCTGTTGTTGTTGGTGGTGTAATGGTACAGATAATGCTTCTGTATGTAAACCATGCTATTAGAATTCATACTCTGTGGATGTCTGAAGAAGAACCCAATATACAATACCACACACCAATCTGTGCTCAAAGGTTGAAAACAAATAAATATGGGCAAAATAGCAGGTAAGATACTTTTCTGAACAGATGGAATAAAAGGTGGAATGTTAGTTACTTACTGAGCTGCCAATTATTCAGACCATTCTGGATAAAGAGATAGATATTAATTCCAACGACATAAACAATAGATAATAGTGTTCTGAAATAAAGTTCCAAATAAATCTTTATCAATAAAAATTCCAGTTACGTATGCAGAGGGAGAAGTACAATATTCTGGAATGGCCGTCACAGTCCCCCGACTTGAATATCATCGAAAATCTATGGGATGATTTGAAGCAGGCTGTCCATGCTCAGCAGCCATCAAATTTAACTGAACTGGAGAGATTTTATATGGACGAATGGTCAAAAATACCTCCATCCAGAATTCAGACACTCATCAAAGGCTATAGGAGGCGTCTAGAGGCTGTTACATTTGCAAAAGGAGCTCAACTAAGTATTGATGTAATATCTCTGTTGGGGTGCCCACATTTATGCACCTGTCTAATTTTGTTATGATCTGTTAATCCAATAAACTTTATGTCACCGCTGAAATACTACTGTTTCCATAAGGCATGTTATATATTAAAAGGAAGTTGCTACTTTGAAAGCTCAGCCAATGATAAACAAAATTCCAAAAAATTAAGAGGGGTTCTCAAACTTTTTCATATGACTGTAATACTATATTGAAATACTGCACAAAAGGACATCCAGTACATTAATATACAGGAAATGGTTAAATCATTAACAAAGTGCTGTGGCTTTAAAATCTCCCACATAAATCTGCACAGATAAGGATCACCTTCCATAGAGTAAGGGTAAGGCCACACTGGGCGTTTTTTCCCCCCAAAAAACGAATCGCCGTGTGTGATTAGCGCCGGCGTTTTTTTTATTTTAGCCGGCGCAGAGTGAGGGAAGGCGTCTGAGGAGATTGGTCTCCACAAAGAAGAGAAGATTAGTCGCCAGGCGACCAAATCTCCCCAAAACGCCCAGTGTGGCCTTACCCTAAATGTGTATATTTTTTAAATTGGGAGTGCTCACATTTATAGATCAGGCCAGGATTATGCTCTTTATTTCCCCAGTGTAGGTTTTAAATGTAATTCTTTGTCGAGTCTTATGAGGCTGCTTTTTTAGTAATGTGGTTTAAAGCGAAACCAACATGTTCCTATAAAAATCATAGGAACGTGTTCATATAAAAGAGGTGCTGCACGCTGAATATTTTCCTCTAAAAGGCCCCCAAAGCCGCCCCCCCAGCCCCACGAACCTTCGTTAAGCCGACTGCTAATTGATCTTCAGCATTGTTTCAGTGACACTGGCCTGGGGGCGGAGTGATTCTTCCATAGGCTAATTACAAATGAAGACAGGACTTCAGCCTATGGAAGGATCGCTCCTCCCCCAGCCTAGTGTCACTGAAACAATGCAGAAGATCCATTAGCTCTGTCGGAAGGTTTTCGGGGATTGGGGCATTTTAGAGGGGGGCTTTTAAAGGAAAATATTGAGCATGCAGCACCTCCTTGATATGGACATGTTCCTATGATTTTTATAGGAACGTGTTGGTATCACTTTAAATGGTCCTAGAAATAGCAGCACTCACATTTTAATCTTTTGGATAGAACTTTGAAGATTTGCATGGTGACACTAATATCACAGCAAGAAGAGACCAAGCATTAGCAGGATACACAACAGTCTAACTCATGCTAAATGCAGCTGTACTATCCTAGTAAATCAGCCCTAAGTTGTCTGTTGTGTTGTCAGTGCTGTATGTTATGCCTGTCCTTCTGTTTTCTACATTCCATTTCTGTCACACACTCATATTTCAAAGAACCTCTGGGACTCTTAAATCATTTCACTGCGATGTATTCGCTGCTATTGTCTCGTACGGCTCACACTGTATCTAAGGAATCTAATTAAGGAGTAGACAGCACTGATGCCTGTATTTCAGAACTACCATTCCCAGTTTTAAGCTCAGGGAGAACTGTCACTTTATCAAAGCGGTAAATGCTTCGATAAATATGTAACAGGGCCGGGCCAAGGTATTTTGGCATCCTAGGCAAGGGCTTCAATTAATGCCCCCCACCCGGTCCTGCATTATCATTTTCCACCTTACCATTCATATTGCCCCCTGTACCTGGGCAGTCAATCCCTCAGATTGCCCCCCAATCTGTAACTGTACCAGCATAAGCCAAAACATCCATCATATTGTCCCAAACATCTGTGTACCTCTGCCGGCAGACACCATATATCCTCATATACCTGAGCCAGCAGCAGCCAATCCCTCATATTGGCCCAAATCTGTACCTGTGCCAGCAGCAGCCAAAAAATATTGACCACAAATATGTACCTGTGCCAGCAGCAGCCAAGAGGAAGGTGGGGATTGCTTCTGCCTGCAGTATGAATCACGGGCAAGAGTGGGTTGGAATAGAGGGTTTATAAAATTGTAAAACTATTAAGGGCCAAGCAAACCAGGGTTTAAAAAGAAAAAGGAAAAAAAAATCCCCTTAAAAGTGCTCCCCCCACATGATTGCGCCCTAGGCGGGCGCCTACTCTGCTTACCCTTAGTTCCGGCCCTGATATGTAAATATGTTAAAGGACAAGGAAAGGCTAAAACACTAAAGGGTGCTGATTTGTTAGGCAGACCCCCCCCCCCAGTTTTTTAAATTGCTGACATCCTCTGTGATTTTTGATGTGTAGCAATAGATGGATCGATTCGATGGATAGATGGACAGAAGGATAGATGGATAGATAAATTGATAGATAGATAGATGATAGATAGATAGATAGATGGATAGATAGATAGATGATAGATAGATAGATAGATAGATAGATAGATAGATAGATAGATAGATAGATAGATGATGGCGGGATACAGAGAGAGAGCTAGATGGATGGATGGATGGATGGATGGATGGATGGATGGATGGATGGATGGATGGACAGATGAATGGATGGGTGGGTGGATGGGTGAATGGGTGGATGGGTGGATGGATGGATGATGGATGGATGATGGATGGATGGATGAATGGATAGATGGATGGATCGAGGGAGGGAGGGATGGACGGATGGATGATGGATGGATGATGGATGGATGGATGATGGATGGATGGATGGATGGATGGATGGAAGGATGGATGGATGGATGGATGAATTGATGGATGGATGGATGGAGGGATGGATGGATAGATAGATGGATGGATAGATGGTTGGATGGATAGATGGATAGATAGATGAATGGATGGATGGATGGATGGATAGATGAATGGATGGATGGATAGATGATAGACAGATGATTGATAGATATCGACAGGGCTCTGTGTTTGGTGCTTAAAGGGCACATGTTGGGCAAAAAATATTATCTCCAACCAAAGGTGTGGGCTAATAGAGCCAACACGCCGGTTAGGGGTAACAGTCAGTTTTTTTAAAGAAAAATTGCCTCCGCCAGCGTTAGGTCACATGTGCATAATGCGCTTCTGACGTCATGTTCATTCATAATGAGAATGTAACGACACTTGATCATTATGCGCATGTGTGTGCCCCAAAATGGCTGCCCATACCGGGTGCTCCCTCACGGTGTAGGTGGCCTACTGCTGGCAGGGGGCAATATAAAAAAAACAACTACTAATACCCCTAACAGGAGTGCAAGATCTATTAGCCCACACTTGTGGTTGGGGAAAATGTTTTTTGCGATTAGGTGCCCTTTAAGGGATTTAAGAGGTTATTGTCACGGTCGGCACCCAACACCAGAACAAATGCCAAGCACCCTGGTCTAGGCTCGTGCTTCACCTGTAGTGTAACCGCCGTTGGCCTAGGGAGGAGCCCTCAGCTACTTGGATGCCCCCAGGACTTAAACGAGAGGTGCAAGGCTAGAGGTTCTGGATAAGCAGAGGGGCACGACTGTTAGCAAAGTCTTTGGGCAGAAGGTCTTTGTACAAGGTGTTAAACGGAATCGTAGTCGGAACTGGCCGGGTCGAGGCAGGCAGAAAGTGAGCGTAAACAAATCAGGCCTGGTCTGGGCAGGCAGCGTTCAAAGCGAGGTCAGGCAGGCAAGGGTCAAAACCGGGAGATCAGAGGGATAAAGCAGAAGAGGTAGTCGAAATTCAGGCAATAGTTCAGGAAACAGAGGTCAGAATCACAGGAACAGGCAGGGGTCATAACAGATAATCAGGAACAAACTCAGGATCAAAATAGCAAAAGCTAAAGGCACCAGGAACAAACCTATAACGGGCAATGAGAATCTGTACAATGGCCCTTTAAATTTTCAAATTTTCGCGCGTATGCGCGCTGACATCATCACGCCAGCGCGTATGCGCCAATTTCTACAACAGAGGCACCCTAATAGTTTGGCGCAGGAGGAAAGGGAAACCCAGCGGGCGTCCCTGCCGAGGGTGGCGGCAGGCGTCCCTGCCTTCCCCCCACTAGACCACCAGGGTAAGCCCTCACCGTTATGCAATGAAATGCACTAATTGTTCCCAGGAGCAGTAACCCAGAGCAATCAATAAGCAGGAAATATTTATTGATCACCTGTTTAACAACAAAAATCCTATTGGTTGCTATGGGTTACTGCTACTGGGCAAACTTGGTACCTTCTATTGCATATGGCTGTTAAATCATAAGCTCCACTGGGGCAAGGACTGATGTGAATTTTGTATAATCTCTGTAAAGGGCTGTATAATATTCTGGTGCTGTATAAATAAAGAATAATAAATAATAGACTGCTATTAACAAAACAGTCACAACAAAGGAGTAAGTAAGTATGTGGGGGTTGTATTCTGGCAATTATGAAAAGATTATGAAAGAACCTAACATGGAGTAGTTTCAATTTCCCTGTTTGCCCTGTTTAGTTCAATAAATAACAGAAACCATTGATTTTTTTTCTGGATTAAAACAATTAGTAAAAGTTATGTTTATTGAGCTATAAATGAGAAGAAAATTTTTTTTGGGGGGTGGACTTCCCCTCTAAAATATGTTTCATTACCTTCTATGAGAAAATAGTAATGGGCGAATAAATTCACCAGGCACAAATTTGCGGTGAATTTCCGCGTTTCGCCACCTGCGAATAAATTTGTGAAACTCTTGCAAAAATTCGCTGGTGTCAAAAATTTTTGTAAAAGTCGATCACGTCAAAACCATTATGCGTCAACACTATTCAGACGACCCTTGACTTTAACGATGGCGTCAAAATTGACTCGATCATCAAAATTGCCACGAATTGACGCGGGCATCAAAATTTGCAAAAAGGCGGAAAAAATTCCCTAATCTCGAATTTTTCGGTGAAGCGAAACGGGAGACATTTGCCCATCATTAGTTAGAAAGTTTTCATACACAGTTACAATGGGCAGTATAAGATGTTTGTGCTAAACAGGTTATGCCACAGCCCTCTGGTTTTGGGGTATAAAGTCCGGCAGCAGATTCGTTGGCACCACATGGGTTAAAGTAAGATGCACACAGTCCTAAGTTCACCATTACGACCCCAGAGGCAGAACATAAAACAGACAGACACACGGGATCTGACTGTGATTACAAACATCTTTCATCATTAAATATTAACGCTCCGGCTGCTTACAGGCATGCTGAAAGAGTTATAGAATTTAATTCGATCACATTGGGAAAAAAATCAGGTTCAAACAGCGTTCCAGGCAGGGAAAGGTGGAGGTAGGAGAGTTATGGGGCTGCTCCAGCCACTGCACAAAGTGCTTTATAAATAACCTTTTGACCCGGGCAAAATTGTAATTAAATAAATAATAATAAAGCAAAGTTGATATTCGTGCACAAAATCTTCTGTGCAGCCCAATTCCCTTGTACTTTGTAAATCATGTAGAGGAAATGTGTAGAATTTTTGCCCCACTGTGGATCTATCTGTTGGATCTAATCAACATTAATTATTGTATATACTATAGTCATTTGTATAAGGGCTCTTACTGACGAGCGGTTGAAGCTGCACTCCCCCGCGTTCCGTTTTTCTGCGTTCAGCCGCAGGGGAGCGAAGGAATAGACGCATTAGGTTTTTTCCAATGGGGCTGTAATCACACAGGCGCATGTAAGCGCCGAACGAAGGTTGAGACGCAACATGCTGCATTTTTCCTGCGTTAGGCGCCTACACGCGCCTGTGTGAGTACAGCCCTATTGGAAAAAAATACGTCTATTCCTGCGCTCCCCTGCGGCTGAACGCAGAAAAACGGAACGCAGGGGAGCGCAGCTTCAACTGCTCGTCAGTAAGAGCCCTAAAGGTCATTGCACTTAGATATTATGATAGACAGGATGACTAATCAGTATCAGTGCTAAATGGGATCTTTAGATTAAGGCAATATCACTTTTTTTGTTATAGAAATATCGTATAGTATTTAGGTCGGACCCGCACCATTTTCCTTTGCTGACTTTGCATAAGGCTTACAGATAAGGAAGAGTTCTATTGAGAAAAGGTTTAACTTGGAACGGTCATATGATTAACATAAGATTTGGGCAAATTTGACAGTAGGTAGCGGGTGTTTTTCTTAGAATGCGGTGTTCTTCTTCCGCCATGCAAATCGATTTTTGACATCATCATTTTCCTATAAAAACGGAAGGCAGAAGTTGGGTGCGGGCTCGGGGGCGCGGGTAAGGGTCGGGTGAAGTTTTTCTCAACCCGCACATCACTAACACTATCCCCTGGGGCCGACCCTGATCATACATATGCAAGCAAGAGAAGACTGGGGTTTATTTAACTACAATTGAAATGCTGTTTTAGTCTATGGGGGACCTCCTATAACCTATGTGGAGTCAATTGGTGGACTTTGAAAAATCCAAGTTTTTTTGGAAAAACTTTGAATCGAATTCGATCGAATGCGCTATTACTTCGATTCGTATGATCCTAGTCGGCCAAAAACAACCTTTGATTTAATTTCTTTGGTATTTGAATTCGAATTTTGACGGTTTTCAAATTCAGAGTTCATTTAGAGTTCATGGGAGTTTTTTTTTTTAACTCCCATGAACTCGAAATGTAACCAAAATTCGACCAATATTTTAATTTATTTTAATTTATTTTTAATATTTTAATATATTTTAATTTATTTTTAACATTTTAATTTATATTTAATTTTTTTTAAATATTTTGATTTATTTTACATTTTAATTTGTTAAAATATGTAATTTTTCAAACTCGGGTGAATGGGATCGACACGCAAACTCGAATTGAATTTGAATCGAATTCAATTTGAGTTTTACTTTCGATTTTCAGAAAGGCTGCAAACAACTCCAAATTGATCCCAGGACGTCCCCCCTAGGCTAAAACAGCATTTTGGCAATTAAGGTGGCGAATAGTCGAATTTGAATTCTTAAAGGGCCAGTACATGATAAAAATTCGAAAATCAAATTCAAATTTTTTGAAGAACTCAAAATCGAATTCCCCAGTCGAATTTCACAAAAAAAAAATTGAAAATTCGAAATTCAATTTTGAAATCTTATTTCGACCCTTGATATAAAACCATAAAACTTAGAGTTGTTTCCAATATATATTTTATCATGGCCAAAGTCATCATTAGCAATACACTTTTTCTATTTGTAACCGGCCCCATTATTCTGTAGCACCTATAATAAAAGGCTACAATATTCATTTACAGGTGTCAGCGCCACTTTAATATGTAGAAAAGCAAATATTAAACACATAATTGACTGCTATGTAGCAGAAGAGAGAATACCCACTTCAATCTCTTTCTACAGAGGAATTTGGTAGGATAAACATATTCTCTTTACACAAGCTGGGCTTGCACTTGTCACAGTGTACATAAATTTATAGCCATGTAGGCTACGGCAAGGTCAGAAAAAAAGAATGAGTGATATGAATATATTCAGCAGTTTTTTTATTTGCTTGTAATGATTGATTTGATTGTTGTGACGGTTTTACATTTATATTTGCTGTTATCCAGGTTAAATCAGGTGAAATTTAAGTTTGAGGGTAACAAGGAGATGTGTGTGGGAAGAAGAACTGCTGTAAACACAGGAATTACTGGCGAGCATTTGTTTAATTCATTTTTAAAATACATATTTTGAGGGATGTAATATTGAATAGTAGCGATGGGCGAATTTATTCGCCAGACGAGATAATGGGGTGAATTTCCGTGTTTCGCAGCCAGAGAATAAACTCGCGAAATTGCCACGAAAATTCACCGGCAGATTTTCGCTGGTGGCAATTTTTTTTGACGCTGGTGACAATTCCGACGCCGGACAATGGCGACAATTAAAGGCACCCATTGACTTTAATGCATGTCAAATTGTTGATGGGGTCAGAATTGTCACTGGCATCAAAAGAAATTTGACGCCGGAGTCAAAATCCGCGTTTCATGAACTTTTCGCCGTTTTGCGGAGAAATTCACCCCTAAACTATTGAATAGATCAGAAGGTTGATTTTTTAATGCACATGAAATATCTATATATACTGTACTATAGTGATGGGCAAATTTGTCCCGTTTTGATTCACCTTGGAATTTGCGAATTTCCAGCAAAATTTGCGAAATGAGAATTTTGACGCCTGCGTCAATTTTGATACACTATACAGTAAATGAGCGTCTGTTTAATTGTCGCCGGTAGGGATGGGCGAATTTGACCCAATTTGTTTCGCCAAAAATTCGCCGCCAGCCAAATGTCGACGAAGCCCATTAAAGTCTATTTTTGACGCACATCTTTTTTATTTTGATGCACAACGCCATACAAGTCTATGGGCGTCATTTTTCCGGCAAAACAAGGCGAAAAAATTCACCCATCCCTACTATTGATGGGTGAATAAATTCACCTGGCACTAGTTTGCGGTGAATTTCCGCGTTTCGCTGCTGGCAAATAAATTTACGAATCTCCTGTGAAAATTTGCTGGTGAAACTTCATCGGCATCAATTTCAGATTTTCAAGGTTTTTTTCGTGAAAATGTTCTAATTTCAAGATTTTTTTGTAAAAATGTTTGAATTTCATGATTGTTTCGTGAAAATTTTTGAATTTCAAGTTTTTTCGAGAAAACGTTCGAATTTCCCGATTTTTTCGCAAACTTTCCGATTTCACGATTTTTCGCCAATTTTTTGCCGTTTCGTGAATTTTGCAGGAAATTCCCGATTTTTTGGCGAAGCAAAATGGGATAAATTCGCCCATCGTTAATAATGACTTCAGGAGGCTCATCTACTCAATAACAGATGGAGCAAATTTTCTCTAATTATTAGCCTCAGTTGGTTCACAGTGTCCCATTATATTGTTAAATATGGATCATTATCACTGAAATGAATGGTGTGGCATGGGATATTGTGTTGTGTGATGCTGTCAAAACAAAGTTTGCTCCATCTGTATTTTAAGAGTAAAGAGAGTCACATTTCTGCATGTTGGTGCTGTGCCAGTTAATTTAGAAAAAGACAATATCGGCCGCCTGTCAAACAGTTTAGATGACTGATGTCCGCAGGTTAAATTATTGCTCAGGACAACAATAGTCAGTAGTGTTTCATCATAGGAGAGAAGCACAAGGGCAGAATAACAAATAGCTGGGCTGTGTGAGACTGTGGGAGATAATATAAGTAATATAAATCTAGTTGTGCTGCTGTTTGTGTGACTTGCATTTCAGGATAATGATCTCATACAAGTTCCAAACCCAAACGGGCCTTATTAACCTGGAGGGATAAACCAAACTTCTAATAAGCTTGTCAATAACATCCTTTCCCCTAAAATGAGCATGGGTTATTTTCTGCTGTGGTGTGCCAGTGCGCAGTGAATGTAATAAAACTTCTTACTGAAAAAGTTATGTTTGCTCCATAAGGTTACGACACCTTTAAGCCTAAAAAAGTGGGCAACGCGCAATTAAAATCGCAGTGCAATAACAGTTTAAGGGCAGGACTACACCGCCGATTCCGATGCGATCTGACGCACTGCGCAAAAGCACAGGCGTCACGTCGGATGCAACGGAAATAAGTTAAGTAATTCAATTGTCGCATCGTGTTGCAGCATTGATGCGACACAAAACGACTGTCGGATGCAGACGACACTGTCGGACAGACAACACTGCCATTACTTACCTTGTTTCCATCGCATCCGACGTGACGCCTGCGATTTTGCGCAGCGTGTCGGATCACGGCGGAATCGGCCGCGTAGTCCTGCCCTAAGGAAGAGTATCACATTGCGAACTGCATATTTTTATCCTTATTTGTGCAAATTGTTTTGCTCTTTGCGACTTGTGTTACATTCCCCTTTTAGACTATAAAGCTGATTAAAGTAATTAATAGAGATAATTACTACATGGCAGCACAGAAACCAGTGTAATTAGCATCAGAATTTAATAATCAGCAAACCTGTAGCATCAGCTTATATTACAGGGGAAGCTCATTTTCTGCTGGATAATTAGTGACGAGCCCTAAGCTTAGCTTCTCAACAGCCAATCAGAGCCCACTGAGAATGTGAGTGTCACAGACACTTTCCAAGATGGTGACCCCCTGTGACAAGTTTGAAGTCCTGGATCATTGCTGCTATTGACAAGCTGAAACTTTAGCCTCGTGCAATAAGTTCACTATATAAAATATGTCATTTTTAGCCATATTATTTTTACGGTATAGTTCTCCTTTAAAGGAAACTATGCCCTCAGAATGAATTCTTACAGATAGTTAGAATTAAGTGGCCTATTAAAGAATCTTGCAAAACTGTAATAAATATATCAGTAAATTTTGCTGTTTTACATCTTTTATCGTGAGCCCCCATTTTATGATGGTCCATGTGCTGCCTTAGAGATCACCTGACCAGAAATACTACAACTCAGACTTTAACAGGAAGAAGTATGGGAGCAAAAACTGTGTCCATTAATTGGCTCATGTGACCTAACATGTATGGTTTGTTTGTGAGCACTGTTTGTTTGTTTGTGAGCACTGTGAATTCTAGGATCCCAGGGGGTGGCCCTTAGTACTTATAATGGCAATACTCTATTTAGGATTTCCCAATGGCGCATACTACAGGTATGGGGACTGTTATCCAGAATGCTTGGGACCTGGCGTTTTCCAGTTAATAGATCTTTTTGTAATTTGGATCTTCATAACTTAAAGGGGTGGTTAACCTTTCAGTTAACTTTTGGTATGTTATAGAATGGCTAATTCTAAGTAACTTTTCCATTGGTCTTCATTTTTCCTTTTTGTTATAGTTTTTGAATTATTTACCTTCTTCTTCTGACTTTTTCCAGTTATTAAAAGGGGGTCACTGTCCCCATCTATAAAATTATTATAAAAATAAATACTCTGTAAGTTTACAAATGTATTGTTGTTCATACTTTTTATTAATCATCTTATTACTAAGACCCTCTTATATTCATATTCCAGTCCCTTATTCTAATCAGCGCATGGTTACTAGGGTATATTGGACCATGGCAAACAGATTGCTGAAATTCCAGACTAGAAAGCTGCTGCATAAAAAGCTAAATAACTCCACAACTAATAAAAAATGAAAACCACCTGTAAATTGTCTCAGAATATCACTCTCTACATCATTCTAAAAGTCAATTCAAAGATGAACAACCCCTACTGAATAATCATTTAAACATTAACTAAACCCAATAGGCTGGTTTTGCTTCCAATAAGAATTAATGATATCTTAGTTTGGATCAAGTACAAGGCACTGTTTTATTTTTACAGAGAAAAAGGAAATCATTTGTTAAAATTTTGAATTGGATAAAAAGGAGTCGGCTCTTCTGTAATTCTGAGCTTTCTGGATAATGGGGTGCAATATAGTTTTATAGGAACCTACACTGGGTGTATAGTTTTCCTTTGAGTAAACTACTATAGAAAGAGGCTTACTAGTAGTCTCTCCTAAAATGTTGAAAACCTTTTACATACTGGGGTATATATGGCCCGTCAAAGAAGGGGCCATAGTTTCTGGGATGCAGCCTCCAGTTCCAAACGCCTATGATTATGTACCAGAGGGTATGAAACGCGTAAGGGATCTTTTTGATTTTGTCTCCTAAAATGTTACCCTCCTCTTCTGCTTATAATTGCTTCTGGTTGGTGCAATAAAGTACTCATGAGCACAGACTATGAAAATCCTGATCCTGACAGGTCATGAAGTAAGTAGAGAGTAGACACCAACAGGGTCCGACTTAGGGTTGCCACCAGGTACGGACTGAGAATTAAAATAGGCCCTGGCATTTCAGGTACACAGAGGCCCAATCAGCCCACACAGAGGCCCAAACAGCCCACTAAATACTGACTTGCTATGACACCTTATAGCAGCCCCTCTGGCATTTGCCAGAACCCACAGATTGCCATCCGACCCTGGATGCCAACTTTTCCCCCGGTGGAGACCAGGCAGGGCCATGATGTTGAGGGGGTGTGGCCGTGACGTTGAGGATGTAGAGGGGTGAGGCTATTGCCCAATCGCTGTGTCAATCATGGGGAATCCTGCTTAGTTTTCCCTATTCGGAAAACCGGGCTGGAAGTTTTGACCCGGAGAGCCCTTCAAAATACCAGGCTGTCCGGGTCAAAACCGGACAAGTGGCAACCCTAGTCGGATTGGGCCAGCACAGACCCACTACTAGCGGTTCTCCCTGAATTCCCTTAATCCCCTAGTTGCCGCCGAGAGCAAGAAAAAAAAGTAGGCAGGGAGGGGGTTTCGGGCGCTGGTGGGCCTGAGGTGTCTTCGCTGCTGGGGCCCCAAAGCAGGAACCCCGATGGGCTTTAGGCCCCTCAGTCCGACCCTGGACACCAAACATAAGCCGAGATCTAGCACTATTTTAGTTATTTCGAGAAAGACAAACCCTATTTCCCTTTATCGAAAGTGCCATCTATTTTTACATTACTAGTAAATAATGTTTGTCAGAGCAGTCTCCTAATGACGGCAAATAATATATGGAGACCTTAGTGTTTCTCTACACGGTATCAAATCACATTAAAGGGACTGCACTTATAGGCTAACAAACACAAAGTTGACAGTAATTAATAAGGAACCCGGTGACATAGAAGAAGCTTATGTATATAATAGAGTGGGCACTTCATTTCTCCTCTCCGGAGAGCTGATTCTGCTCTGGTTAGCTCGTTCGCCTTCTTCAGATAAAAATGCGCTTAGATGGTTCTTGGAAAAACCTACATTCATTCTGATGGATGGGACTGGAAATAATTCCGACATGATTCTCGAATCTTTATACATGAGCATTCCCTGTTCATTCTTAATGTTACAAATCATTGGTGGGGAAATCATTAAATTCCATTACACTTTGGCAGATCAATTTGCAATTCCCATTAGATCGACTGCTTTGATCCTTAAAGGGAAAATACAACTGAGGATGCAGAGATGCTTCGGTATAAAAATTATATTTGTAGCAAAAATAAAAGCC
The DNA here is from genome assembly GCF_017654675.1 of Xenopus laevis. Taxonomy (NCBI): domain Eukaryota; kingdom Metazoa; phylum Chordata; class Amphibia; order Anura; family Pipidae; genus Xenopus; species Xenopus laevis. The sequence goes on from NC_054376.1 coordinate 116,761,826, forward strand.
ACAGAAGCATATGGTAATTTGACGCACGTGATCTGTTCCGCTGTGGTTACGAGTAGGAGTTTTCTGATCAGATTTGTGTTTATGGCATAACTAGGAGGTTCTGAGAGTACAAAAGGCTCTGATTAATCCATTATGGACTAATGAAGTCTCTAGTGCTTTCCCTTATGACCCAATAAATCTCTGTAGGTGTCAGAGAGGTCTCTATTGCTAAAGATAACTCGCTCCATTATAACTAGCATTTAGCTAGTGAGTCATACATTTTAACCTCCAACAACCAATGCTTTTTATTTAACATGGCCCTAACCTACCATAAAGATGCAGACACAGGGGTATTAAACATGTAACCAACACCTTTTTGTTTATTGGCACAGTTCAGAATGCTCTATGTGCAATTGCTTTTAAAAAAAGAACCTGGGATGCAGATTTATTAGGGCTCGAATGGAAAATTCGAATTCTAATTTTCGTTTTTTTTGTGTCAAATTCGAATTTAAAACTTGAATGTCAATTAGAATTTGAGATTTACCTCGACCATGGAAACAGTTCTAATTTGAATATTCGCCACCTACATATTTACAGGTCAATAGGGATGCACTGAATCCAGGATTCAGCCTTTTTCAGCAGGATTCGGATTCACCGAATCCTTCTGCCCGGCCAAACCGAATCCAAATCCTAATTTGCATATGCATATGAAATTGCGTGACTTTTTGTAAAAACAAGGAAGTGTTTTTTTTCCCCTTCACACCCCTAATTTGTATATGTATTATGTATTAGGATTCGGATTCAGTTTGATATTCTGTCGAATCTTTCGCAAAGGATTTGGGGGTTCGGCTAAATCCAAAATAGTGGATTTTGTGCATCCCTACAAGTCAGATGACAGAAGTCCGTGGACCCGTTAAATGCCTTCCTGGCATGTACGGGGGTTTTTTGGAGAAAAATTCGATTCAAATTTTTGGGTTGGTACTTTTCGATCGAATATTAGATGTTCGAGTTTTTTCATAAATAAGCTCCCATTCGAGTTGTGAGTACATCAAAGTTTAGTAAGAGTAAAAAAAAATTCACATAAATTCGATATACAAACTAAAATATAATTAATCCTTATTGTAAGCAAAACCAGCCTATTGGGTTTATTTAATGTTCAAATGATTTGCTAGTAGACTTAGGGGGTTATTTATCAAAGTCCGAATTTAGCTCAATGTTTTCTGAAAAAAAACCTCCGACCAAATCCGCACGGGTTTTTTGCCTTATGCATTAATACACTTTCCTGAAAATTTTGTTTGCGGAGAAAAAAATAGTGAAAAATAAGAATCTTACTAATTTTTTTGAACTTTCCACTCGAATACTCAAATTTTTTCTGATTTTGGCAGAAAACCCTGAAATCTTTGGATTATTGCACGAAACCCAGCGCAGACCAAAAAATCTTTGGTATTTCTCCCATTGACTTATATGCAACCTCGGCAGATTTGAGATGTTGAATTTTCAGATTCTGTCTTTTCCATCCTCTGGTATAATAAATCCCGAATTTTTTTCACCCCACTAAAAATTTGGATTTTATACTAAAAAAAAAAAAACAAATTCTTCAACCTCTGGTCAGTTGTGAAACTTTGTTTAGAATTTCTCACTTAACAGCGAACTACATTGAAGACAAGAACATTTATTTACTAATATTTCTTACTAAAATTCAGTTGCATTCTTTAATAATATTACCTAAAAAACTATAAGTTGCACTATGTTCAGGCCAGTAACATCGTACTGCAGTTGTAGCATGTCCTTTGCTTGTAGCTGTGCATTCTTGAAAAAGATAAAGCACTTTGGATTTTATTGTGGAGCTTAGTAATGATACATTCTGCATACCAAACGAATATCTTCTCCTGGCTGCCATATTGGGAACATTGGATATTTGTCATCTGAGAAACTTGAAAGATTTTATGCTGGAGGGTTGTAACATTTGAGAGATATTAGCATCGGAAGTGTTTTAACCTATGAATATGAATTGTCTTTCAATGTGCATTTCTAGTCTGTGTAAGAAGCAAGAGTTGCTTTCTTATTCTTGGGAAATATCGCCAGGTATGATAGACATGGATTTAGTTATGTGTCAGGCATAGAGTAAAACTGGGGATTTGTCATTGTTATCTAACTCTAACTTGTCCCGCTAGTGCTTAGAGTATGGGTTACATGTGACTCAAACACCCCAGGCATGGTGTAGTTTAACTACAACTCCCACAGGCAACTGTGCAATAAAACAGGAAAATAATGGCTGCTCCCATGGCTACACAGCAGCTTGCTTATATAAACTATAGTAGTCCTTATCTGTTATCTACTGTGTATCCTGTGCTTGAATGGCTGCCCCCATGGCTACACAACAGCTTGTTTATATAAACTATAGTAGTACTTATCTGTTATCTACTGTGTATCCTGTGCTTGAATGGCTGCCCCCATGGCTACACAGCAGCTTGTTTATATAAACTATAGTAGTACTTATCTGTTATCTACTGTGTATCCTGTGCTTGAATGGCTGCCCCCATGGCTACACAGCAGCTTGTTTATATAAACTATAGTAGTATTTCTGAAGCAAACACACCAGTTGTACCAGTGTAGGGAAACAGTACATTATATTTTCATTACTTTAAAACTCTTTAATTTTTTTTGGTGTTACTGTTCATTTAAGGTATGAAGATCCAAATAATGGAAAGATCACTTGTCCAAGAAACCCCAGATCTTGAGCATTCTGGATAACAGGTCCCATATCTGTACTGATATGTGCATATAGACATATTACCTCATCCTTGATAGTCACTAATACATAGGTTGGTCATCTCAGAGAGCTTGGTACTTTCACAGTTCTCCAAGCTCACCTTCAATAAAACTCCAATAAAAATAAGTAAAAATGATAAAGATCACTGTCATCATCAACTTTGTTGCTAATATGTAGAATATTGTGATCGTAACCTTTAATTACATATACGTGTGCAATTTGATAGCATTTTCGGAAGAAACTCTTGTTCATGCAGGAAATGCAGCTTCGCTTATTATACAAAGCAACTGTACTGTTGACTTTACGCCCCTTTAATAAGGGTGACAATGGAGAAGAGATAGTGTTACAGAAGAGGCTTTTGTTGATAAAGAAACTTGACAGCATGTACCCTAAGGGAATTCATGAGAGCTGGAGTGTAAAACCTTTTTTTTAGGTTAACTGATATTTAACTGTGTACATTTTCTTTTACAGACGATGTAGACTGGTTTATCAAAGAAGACAGAACTCCTGTCTCAAGTTATTATATACTATACAAACATGAAGAGGTAAGGATCCAGGAGTATTGTGTGTGTTAAAGAGGTCATACTGATTGACATGGTTTTGGGGATAGCCCAGAGATGGACCCAGCTTGGGCAGTTTGCAGTAACTGTTATATGTCACACATTCCGGAGCAGCATCCCTCCCCTGTCCTTGGAAGCTTGCGATGAAATGTTTGATTGCATTTGTTTATTACAGTTTAAAAAATGTATATCTAAACATTCGATATATTGTGAATTGTATATGTAATGTGTTCTGGTTTATTTCACATGTCCACTGCAGCAGCAGGGGCCGGCATTCGGATTAAATACAGCTATAACGTATTGTTATCAATATGTCAATCTATTGGTGGTTCAGGAAATATGGATGTGAAGGACAGTTGATGAGGACTAGGGATGCACCGAATCCACTTTTTTGGATTTGGCCGAACCCCCGAATCCTTCACGAAGGATTCGGCCGAATACCGAACCGAATCCGAACCCTAATTTGCATATGCAAATTAGGGGTGGGAAGGGGAAAACATTTTTTACTTCCTTGTTTTCTGACAAAAAGTCACGTAATTTCCCTCCCCGCCCATAATTTGCATATGCAAATTAGGATTCGGTTCGGCTGGGCAGAAGGATTCGGCCGAATCCGAATCTTGCTGAAAAAGGCCGAATCCTGGCCGAATCCCGAACCGAATCCTGGATTCGATCCCTAATGAGGACCTAATAAAGCTGTGGCTGACCTCTTACCCACACAAGCTTATGTCTCTGTGTCTTTTGTCATCCCACAGTAACAAGTAAGGGAGGGAATCAGTCTCCACAGTTTTAGAGAGGATGGCCCCAAATCTGCTATCAGCAGGAGCTGCATCTCCCACCATGAAAGAAGTTCAGCAGCCCTGCTGGTGGCCCTGAATCTGCAGTGTGACTATGATAGGAAATCCAAGCAGGCAGTCACCTAGCACAAGCAGTAGTAGCGTCTGTATCAATCAACCCACTGTGCAGTCACAGGAGAGAACCTCCTTTCTCCCGCTTCTAAACTTACCTGTGCAGTACTCTGGCAAGGTCCTACCTGTGACAAATAAAACTTAAACTACATTATCATATATCCACTGTTTTGATCCAGAGGAAGGCAAACAACCCAACCTGAAGCCAGTGCCAATTATGCCTCAAGAGGGAAAAAATTCCTTCCTGACCCAAGTGGTGATCGGACCTTGACTTTCTCCTCCCCAAGCCTGGCGTTTCCCTGCCTTAACTCATTCCTTCTCACCCAATCACAACTACATCTGACGCTGCCAATCTTTAAACATAAACCAGTGTAATTTGGCTGCTGGTCATTCATATCCCTTATCATGCAGCACCTGCTTTTGTAAGGAGATAGAAAAAAAGTTTAATTAGCAGACATGTCTGCTTTTAAGGAGGGTGAAGTTTAATAGAGTGAAATGTTAATTGGTTAATTTAGGTGTGTAATCAATGGTTAATACAGGTTATAACCCTCCTCCTGGTGTAAATTAGTGAAGGATTCCCCCCTACTGAGAGATCAGACCACAGTCTGATCTCCCGGGTAAGGCACAGGTTAGAGGTAACCCCCCATTAAATGTTTATATTGCCAGGGTTTTCCTTTACTCTTGATAAAGTGGGTAACGCCAATGTCGGCACAATAAAATCAATATGCAGAAATCTTTCTTCTAAAGTCTGTGTCTTTAAAGTTCTATACAAGCCGTTCTCCTGTGTTTAGCAACCTAACATAATATAAACCAGAATCTAGAAAACATTATAGTCTTATACAAGGTAGAATGTGAAAGCTAAAACAGAAACACGATCATAGAAATTAGGGAAAACTATAAAAACAAGTAAAATACTTCTCTTAAAATTCAATTAGCCAAGTGGTGCGCTAATATGTTCCTCATGTCACAACACAAATCTCCTAATTAGAAATTAGAGGGGTAATTGGTAATGCTTTTTAATTAAGGCAATTGTCAAATCCCCAGTGCTTCATAAAAAAAAAATCAACAGCAATTTAATGTTTACAACACCACTGTTTGATTATATCAGTCATTCTGTCAAAGTGGCATTTTATCTCAATGTACATGTAGTACAAATTCACATCAATTGCTATTCATTGGCAAGTGCCCCATACGTTGAACAAGCAATTAGTCTGCCAGCTCATTATAGGATCCTTTTTCTTTGCAATGCTGTTCTTTAAGCTGGATTTTAAACTGGTCCACCACCAGTCTAAATGTAAGTACAGGGATGGGACCTGTTATCAAGAATGCTCGGGACTTTCAGATAGATTATAATTTTTCCTTAATTTAGATCTACATACTCTATTGCTTTGCCTCCAGAGAAGGATTAATTATATCTTATTTAGGATTGAATGTAAGGTACTATTTTATTATTACAGTGAAAAAATAAATAAGAATTCAAATTAATTGTTTAAAATGAAGTCTGTAGGAGATGGCCCTCTTGTAATTTGGAGCTTCCTGGATAACTGGTTTCTGAATAGCCTGTTCTATACATGTTATTTCAATTGTAGCTTTTTTTCACTCATTCTGAAAGTGAAGAGTAGATGCTAATGCCCATAATGCAATTCATTTATTATTTGAATGTAGGGAGCATCAAAGAGTTATGTAACATAAATCAAGGGTCTTGGGCTAAAGACATAACCCCAACAGTAAAAGTAAAGTATTACTTTAAAAACACTTATAAAGCAGAGCACATCAGCACATTGATTGGATGTTATCCATTTTTGGCATATTAATAAGGAAAGGATTAATGTTGTCAGGAATCCAGTGTTGACTTCCATGTGTGAAACACATGTTTATGAATTCAATTTACTAAACAGTATTCAATTATTTTCTAGGCTACAAAATAGTTCTACTGGTCATTTAAACATTTTAAAATGTATGTGTTCTTGTTAATCAATCTTTTAATCAAGGGTGTAAATAGTTGAGGCGTTTGCATGTTTAACTTACTTGACCTGCGCCTGCTACCCTCTTCCCGCAACCTACAACCTACATCCAGATCTACAACCTGCTGACAGCTTGGAAAGCAGTACTGACTGGGTAACGAAGCGGCAGATGGAAAATAGGTTTTGGAGGTGGAAGGTAGAGTCAGGAATGTGAAGGGTGGGAGCTAGGTATGGTTTGTTGAAGAGGAAGTATGGTGTGCCAGGGGGAAGTTCAGAAAGAGAATAAATTAAGTAGGGATCCCACACAGCAGTGCCCTCTTTTCCGCTGGGTAGGACATGCTTGTCAAGGTGTAGGGGCACATCACCTAAGCTAGAAAGCACAAGAGTGCTAATAGTTCTGTAGGGACCCATGAGGTTAAGTTCCTCTATGGTCTGAAAATCCCACATGGTTGGAAATCCCCTGCTGTGGCCAGCTAAGTGTTGGACCTAAATTGGATCTGGGAGGGGGAGTGAATCCTTTGTCCCATGTGCAGTGAGCCCTGTCATATTCCAGATTTGGGCAAAAGGTGTCACTGCAAGAAGTGTAAAAAGCTGAGCTGCCATATGCTCAGTCTCTTTCTTTCCATTTTTCACTCCAGTCTGGAGTGCATGGACTGTAGCAAAGATGTAAAAGCCTGAGGAATGTGAGGTCCATGGAGAGCTTGGGGTATGAGGCCATAAGCCTGGGGAGTTCAAGCAGGAGGATCTAGAGCTCGGAGACAGCAAAGAGACTGTGACAGAAGCTGCCTGTGGATGGATGCTGATTTGAAAGGGGGCTTGTGATGTACTCACACTCACAGGGGTGTTATTGATGTGAAATTGTATTTTATTCTGCACTTTGACCATTGACCCAGTACTCTTTCCTTTAGCAAAGGGAATTCAGGACCTGTGCATGGTAAGATATTAATGATATAATACATGTGGTGTCAAAATAGGGTTATAGTTCAATGTGCTCTTTGTGCACAGGGTACCTAGAGATGGGCACTCATTATGATTACCAGCTTTTACTTGCCCACCTAATCAGGCTGCAGAGGGTGGCTAGCATGGCAAGTAGCCCATCTTTGTTGACCGGTGAGCATTTCTGAATGATTGTATTTTTGTATAGTAATATATGCCATTACTAGTTGGTAATGGATTTGTTACATCTTTACAATAAAGCTATGCCCCTTTACCTCCCAACCTGGTGGTCAGTCCTCTCTAATGTTATGGAAAAAAAATGTACTTGGTAGAGTTTTGTTCAAGCCTGCACACAAACGATGCCAAAGGCATGATCTTTACAAGATAGCAATGAGACAATGCACTTTGATTGGACCAGGACTGTGACAATAGCAATACAGGACTACACAGACAAGGAAATGGCTTGACAAGAACATGACTTTAACCCTTCTGGATAAAAATACTGATTAGTTACCAAATGTTAGAGTGTAAATTTGGTTCTGTTGGTACCTAGACACCCAATATCTCTGCCAGTGCTCTTTTAGCAGCTGCATAGAAACCCCACAGGTCTCTAGGATTGGCCCTTATAAAGAAATTAACTTTTTTGATCCAGCACAGATTACCCATTCCACCTGGTTTTAAATTTTATAGAATATGAAAATAATTTAAAAAGACTGCAAGCAGCATTGGATCACGTTCTGTAAAACTTTTTCTGCCTCCTTTTAAATTCCAACCGTCACAGTCTTAATCAGAGAAAAAAAAATCACATTACACTGCTTAGGAGGTAACTTCATTCATTTGTTTAACCCAACAGCTGCCCTGGCTTTTGCTCACCAATTAGTGATGAGCAAAATTATTTGCCGAGTTTCATTATGAAAATGGGGCCCATAGACTCCAATGGGTGAAAAAAAAAGTTGCGCTTCAAAATAATTTTGACACCCATAGACTTAATGCATTTTGGGAAAATTTTTGGCAAAGCAAAAAGGGTCAGATTCAACCATCACTATCACCAATACAATCTCTGAGTTGAGCACTGAGTGAAAAAAGTTCTATTACTCTTAAATGCTTTATCTCCGGTAATTTTAAGCCCCTTCGATTAGTTTATAACACTTTGCCAAATAGCCTGATATTTATTCATGTGTGAAGAAACTTTATAGCACAACATCTGTGATTTCCGGAAACAGCCTTTTCAAACCTTACATTTGTTCAATTAAAGTTTTTATTCATTTCAATTTGTCTGTGTATTGCTTCTTTGACTGCATGCAAGATTGTACTTCAGTCTCAGATTCAGGGTTTAGTGTTCAACCTGTTATTGTACTGTGTGCGGCCTGTGAAAATAACATAAAAACTTGCAATTACATTCAACCACAAGCACACATTATACCTTAATAAAGAGGTTTTAGATTTATTTAAGATAAGCCACCATCTTTGTTATATAGAAAGGATTAGCTTATTATAATGTAACATATATAAATATATTGTCTTAGCTGTCACACAGCTATAGCTTCAAAAAATCCCAAGACAGCAGATAAGTAGTGATGGACGACTTTGTTCAGTTTCGCCGAAAAATTCAAACATTAACAGCGAAATTCGCAAAACGGAGTAAAATTCACAAAAACGCTTTGAAGTCAATGGGCGTCAAAATAATTTTGACACGCATCAATTTAGAAGCCCAATAAATTTTTTTATACATGCGTCTATTTCGTCCAAATGCATTAAAGTCAATAGGTGTCCGAATGATTTTGATGCGCGACAATTTTTATGTGCGCGACTATACGGATGCGTGCAAAATGTGGTGGATATTTTGACGGCAAATTTTCGCAGTAGTTTCGAGAATTTATTTGTTGATGGTGAAACACGGAAATTCAGCATGAATTCGCACCTGGCAAATTTATTCGCCCATGACTAGAGATAATCATTGATCCCCATATCCTACAAAAACTGCCATTTAGGCTAACTCCACTTCCACTGCACTTCCTCAGTGGAAGTGCCATCCACTAGTGATGGGCAAATTTGCGCCGTTTAGCTTCGCCGAAAAATTTGCGAATTTCGCAAGAAATTTGCGAAACGGCGAAAAATTTGCGAAGCGCCGTCGGCGTCTTGTTTTTGACGCCGGCGCCTGTTTTTTCTGACGCCGGCAAATTTTTGCGAGCGTTTCGCAAATTTATTCGCTGGCGGCAAATCGCGCAAATTCGCAGAGAATTTGCTCCTGGCGAACAAATTCGCCCAACACTACCTTAGAAACCATGGCTATACCATATAATGACATCATTCAGGTGGGATTCATACTCTTTCCTACATTCTGCAAAGCATGAAAGAGTTTGGTGCCTTTAAAAATGGATGTTGGTTTTGGAGATCTTGCCACTATAAAATTTACACTGAGTGAAGGATCAGCTTGTAAGACCAATAATTTTGGTCAGGGGGTACTTTTCTCAAGAAATTCAACTAGTCAGAGGTATCATTAAGGTGTTGTCCAGCCTATTTTCTAACTTTCCTAGAGTTCCTCTGTGAAACATCTCTAAATATTGGACTCAAATTATTTGTTGGGAGGCAAGTTTAGTGTACCTCAGGGAGAGGATTGACTAGGACTAAAGACATGAAATGTAAAGGTATTCTAATACTTCAGACATCTACCAAAAACAAATTCAAAACCATGAGACCCACATTAAGAAGATTGGTTTGAAGTAAAATGGATAAATACCTTGGCATAAAAATATCACATATTTGATAATTAAGAGATTATTCAGTTTGTGCATTGTTTATATGTTCAATCAGAGTTTTCTGCAATTACACCTTTTTTCAGTATGGGATATCACATTCTACAATTTTAGATGTAGACACCCTTGTAATGAAATATAAAAACATAGCCACAATGCCACACCTTGCAGCATATTATTTCTTGATAACCAGTAAATGTGCTTTGCAATTGCCCGTAAGTAGAGATGAGAGATCACCTTTGTTAAATTTCAGAAATCAAAATGAGTAGGCTTCCTGGTTTACCGATTGATTCTCCTTTATAGTGTGATTTCAATTGCTGGGGGACCAGGTGTATTAAATACATATAAAAAATATTTATGACTGGGAGCATATTAGATTGAAGGGAAGCAAATTTTAACTTGTGAATGGAAAGAGACAAATTGTATGATTTGGCTGAGCAGTGAATTTTCTTATTTCTTTAAACCACCTTATGACCAAAAAAAAAAATTATTTATGTCAGACTGAGTATAGCCACATGGCACTGTAAAATAAAGTTTTATTTTCACAGCTATATTACTTTTTTCTGTTTTCACTTTGTATCATCCCTCCAGGAAGTGATGTGCCATCACTTCCTGCCTTTAACTATAGGGCAAAAACAGATCCCCAACCTTTTTTTCCCATGAGCCACATTCATATATAAAAAATGGGGTGTCACTTTCTATACACTGTCAGAGCTAAGGGAAAAATATACCGGAGTGTCATGGGATATGTTTTCATTTTTGCAGGCCAGACATTACGCTCATTCGGTTGTTCGAACTCTTTCCACTCAGGATAACAACCCAATGGATAGCATTCTCTGCTCAAATGCAGTGAAACCTTCCATCTCCCTATTATATAAAATATTGCGAACATCGTTGGCGGAGAGGGAGTTTGCGAGAGGAATAGGTAGGTGGACACTCCAAATTCCAGAACTGTCAAAAGACAAATTGTTATCCTTACATGTAAAATCATTAGCGCTTCTCCGATCCAGCCAGTTTCATGAAATGTTCTTTAAAATATTGCACAGGGGTTACTTCTCCCCAGAACTCAGAAGGAAGGTAGGCTGGTCGGATACAGATTGTTGTCTAAAATGTTCAGCCCCTGGGGCAGTTTTGGAATGAAGTGATGCTGTATTGTAAAACTAATTTATTAATCCACATACCACTTACTTCCACTTGGGCGATATTTGGTGATGTAACAAAAGTTCTGAAAGCAGATAGAAAATTAGCGGGCATTGTTTCAGCTGTGAGTAGAAAAGCTATATTGAACTGCTGGATTTCAACTACGCCTCCAATGCTTCACCTTGCGAAGTTGAAACTGGATTTTGCATTTCAAATGGACTGGCTGGAGGCTAATCTTAATAGGGAACGTCAGGTAGCAAGTTTCTTCAACACTTGGTCAAAATATGTGTATACTTTGTCCCCTCAAAGACAACAAGAAATAGCTTCGGTATTCAGATTCACATCATGGTATATGTCCGAGGAATTGTCGGGGAGGCAAATAATACCCACAGGGAGTCTGACATAGGGATCGATAAATGGCAGGCTAATTGATTATGAAGATGGGAAAGGTTTGGGGAACTGGGTGAATATTCAATTACATAATTTCCATTATGTTAACTCTGTCTTATATTGAACTGTAGTTGCATGTTATGCTATTATGACTGGTGACGGTCAAGAAGGGTGTGCAGACCAGGCCCAGTCTCAAAATTGCAAAGTTTTATTCACAAATGTAATAACATGTTTGCTTTGTAATGTCTGTTGGATATTTCTGGTGCAAATAAAAACATTTAAAAAAAAAAAAAAATGGGGTGTATCACAAGCATGAAAAAAGTTCCTGGGGTGCCAAGGTGTCATGATCAGCTATTTGAAGTCCCTTATGTAGACTGGTAGCCTATAGGAAGGCTCTGTTTAGCAATAACTGGGTTTTTATGCAATCAAAGCTTGCCTCCAAACTAAGAATTAATAAATAAGTGTAGGGACCCATAGGTTTACTAAGTCAATGACTTTCTCTAGGAGGGCTTAGAAAAGTGGCTATTTGGGTAAAATATCAATTTCGTCTTTTATATACACTTAGCTCAGTCAGTTATGTTGAGATTTGATGCAAACACATATTCAGGGGGTTATTTATCAAGGTCCGAATTTATCTCAGTATTTCTAAGTTAAAAATCCGAGCAACTCCGAATACCCAAATGGACCTTATTTATGAAGAAAAAAGCCCAAAAAAAGCAAACTTTGGAGATTTCTCCTAAAACTCAGAATTGTTCAGAGTTCTTTGCGCAGAAACCCCAAAATCATCGGATATCAGTATGGACATCAGCGCAGACACTGGGACCTTCCCCATTGACTTATACAGGATCTCGAGAGCTTTTAGATGCCGGAGTTTTTACACCATCGGACTTTAATAAATCTCAAAAAATTCATCGTTTTTTTGTTTTTGCTCCAAAAACTAAGAATTATTCGAGGTTCGGATATTTGGACTTTGATAAATAACCCCCTCAATGTCATGGATATTCTAGAAACCAGGACTGAATAAATTAACAAATATTTTCCTATTTCATGAGTTGATGGAGGCCCTGAACCAAAGCTGGATGATCAAGGTGACCCTGGACCTTCATGTTGGGTTTGAACTGAAGATGTTTGATAACCACTGTCTTGAGCATTTTATTTGAAACTGGGGCATTCAAATAAAATGTAATACAAATTAAGATCTTGCTTTACAGTCCTCAACTAGGGAGATATGGGTGACAAAAGTGAAGAGCGAACAGAGTAATTTATCAAGGCTGGCTGATCCTTTTGTTTTGACTGCTTTAGAGGAGATGTTCTTACATTCTTTATCTAAGATATTTGCCTTAGCAATAAATTGATCAGCCTCTGCATTCCTTTCCTCTCCCTCAGCATCAATCTGTAATTTGCCATAATGCCTTACTTGGAAGGCTGACCTTATATTTTGAGAAATACAGGTTTAAGACCTACTATTCATAATACTATAATACTAGGGCTACAAAAAACATTTAAATGTAAAAATACACATTCTTATGACTGCAGCGAATGCAAATCATTCAGAATAGTGCACTATGGGAGCTGACCTTCCTGTATTTCTCTACTTCTGAATAATATGTTTCTGGTTAAAACATCTCTTAAATACCTCTGGCGCATTAAAAATTGACGCACGTCAAAATTATTAGGATGCCCATTGACTTTAATGCATTTGGACAAAATAGGTGCGCATATAAAAACTCGTCGTGGGCGTCAAAATTATTTTTACTCCCATTGACTTCAATACGTTTCACAAATTGTTTACAAAGATTGGGGCTCAACTTGAGTTAAATAAATAGGGTTGCCAAATTTTAGCCCGTTGCCGACCGTGCAGGGGGCAGGGATATGATGCAGAAGAGGTTGGGCCTGGGCCGCAGAGGGGGATCGTGTCATGGGTGGTGGGGCTCCGATGCGGCAATCACCGATTGGCTGATCACTGTCAATCTTAGGGAATCCAGCCCGGTCTTCCTAATCTGGAAAACCGGACAGGTGGTAACCGTAAGACTAAATCGGGTGCCATATGAATAAAGAATAAATAAGTACTTAATAATAAAAAAGTGAATCTATAAGGATAACATGACCATGACATAACCTATGTATGACTCGGCATTTATACCATAAATATTATTATACAGGTATGAGATCCGTTATCCAGTAACACATTATATGGAAACCCATTATACAGAAAGCCCTGAATTGCGGGAAGACCATCTTCGATCAACTCCATTTTAACCAAATTATCCACAATGTTAAAAGTTATTTCCTTTTTCAATGTATCTGGTACTTCCCAACTAGAATAATTTAATCTAAGATAAATGAAACCTTACTACAGGCAAAGCAATCCTAATTGGTGTATTTAATTGATTAAATTTATTTAATTGATATTTAATTGATTAAATGATTGTGTAGTAGACTTAAGGTATGAAGATGCAAATTACGGAAAGACCTCATACGAAACACCCCAGTTCCCATGCATTCTGCATAACAGGTCCTATACCTGCATTGATATTTAAATGGTAACAACTAAGCATATATTTGAATGAATATTGCATATATTCATATTTGAATGGTTAATCTTAACCACAGGGCTTACGGTATCAGTCCAAATTGGGGATGCACCAAATTCAAGATTCGGTTCGGGATTCGGCCAGGATTCTGACTTTTTCAGCAGGATTCGGCCTGGCTGAACCAAATCCTAATTTGCATATGCAAATTAGGGGTGGGGAGGGAAATCGCATGACTTTTTGTCACAAAACAATTAAGTAAAACATGTTTCCCCCTTCTTACCCTTTATTAGCATATGCAAATTCAGATTCGGTTGGGTATTCGGCCGAATCATTCGTGAAGGATTTGGGGGCCTCGCCCCAAATCCAAAAAAGTGTATTTGGTGCATCCCTAGACCAAATGTATAGTAGCCTTGTGCCTTCTAAAAGAATACCCAGTAGATATTGGTGTCAATGGTGTTGTAAATGCTTATTGTTCTCAGCCACATGATGTCACTAAAAAAGGATGTCACTTATGGCCTAAAAAATGTAATTATATATATATATATATATATATATATATATATATATATATATATATATATATATATTTACTTTGCAGAAGCTCAAAAAGCCCTTGGTTTTTCTTGTTGTGTTGATCTTTATTTTCTGTCCGGGCCCAAGCAGAGAGAATGTTTGTCCTTTTACTGTATTGTTTTGGTCGTTAAACAAACAAAAACCTGCTTGTCCCTATTCATTGCCAAGTCTCAGCAGAGCTGAAAGAGGGTCAAAGGGTGAGGCTGCTGGTTGGAAAGTAGAAACAAAAGCCAACATCCACTGAGAATTCCCCAAACCAGAATCTCTGCCGAGAACCATTCGGAGTCTATTCTTCAAGTTATAAAAAAAAAATAGAAGCCTCCATTACTGGGTCTCCTGCTGACAAATGTGTTATATAAGAATATAGTGAGGTCATTACATTACAGAGGAAGGCGAAGCCAAGATATCAGCAACAACAGTGGAAGCTTTACTGAAGATGCTGAAGATATTGCTTTTGAATGCAGACTATTAAGAGCAGGAATCGGTATTATGAATACAGCCATACAGGTTACAAAGTGCTTGAAAATTGGATCTTGAATGCCTTCCTGGCAGAAAATTTTTGACATGGTGATTGTCTCGCCCATCTCACTCAAATAGCCATACATCTCCATTACATCCATGGATACAGTACATATTTGTGATTTGTTTGTGTTTTTTTCCAGTCTTAGTTTTCATGTCAACATCTACAATTTTATGTCAAGTCTAGTGGATTGAGGTACAAAGTGGTATTTGAATGGAACTTGTGCATATGCACAAAAGAAAAACTGCCTCTTCCAAGTGCATTATGAGAATACAGAAAGGCTTTATTTTCAAATAAGCTCATTTTCTTAGAAAACCTTAGTGGCTTAATAATACAAAGCAAGCTGCAGTAGTAAGCTACTGGCCAGCTCATATTCTTCTCTGAGCCTTAGTTTTCCTAAAGCAAAAATGGGACAGTCAATAACTGGCTTATGTTTGGTCATTGAGTACCGACACTTTGGAGAGGCATGAGCACTATTAGCACAAGGCACTACGGTCAAAATCAGACCCAGATTTGTGGAGAGGCCACAAAGGTCCGGGCCTAGGGCGTCAGAATTTTAGGGGGCGGTATGCTGCCCAACCACACCCACATTGGTTCAAAAACACTGGGGATGAGCAGGATTGCTCCGGTCCCGATGAAAATTTGAGCGAATAAAAGGGAGGCATCAGGTAATGTACCACAGCAGGCATAGGGGTGCCCTCTATCTAAATCCCTGGTCAAAAGGAACAAGCATTAGGGCAGCTTCCACCATGACTCAATAGAAAGAAAAAAAAACACATGTCCAATAAACATGTTCAGCTCATAAACATTTATTTGATTTATATAGGAATGAGATTTGCCCAAGACATTTCTACTTCTTTAAGGGCCTTATTTATCAAAATCTGAATTTTTCTGACTATTTAAATAAAAAAAAAGACAGACCAAACTAGAATCCACGATTGGACCTTATTTATTATTAAAAAAAAGCATGATTTAATCCGATTGGGCTCAAACACAAAAACAAAATTGTGTAAAAATCTGAATCAGAGTTTTTTCCCAAATAGCTCAATTTTTCCGGGCTTTTTCCCAAACACCCACATTTTTCCGATTTCTTTTCAGAAATAGTCTGATTTTCGGGCTAATTTCAGTGCAGACCATAGAAACTTTCAAATAGGACAGGGACCTCTCCCATTGACTTATATAAAACCTCGACAGATCTGAGATGCCGGATTTTCAGATTCAGACTTTTTCCATCCTTGGGTTATAATAAATTTTAATTTTTTATAGTAGTTTTTGGCATTCGGACTTTAATAAATAACCCCCTTGTGTTTACTTTGGCCATATATAAAAGAACATATGAGAACCTGTAATCCCTTCCTACCTGGCATGCCAATGCATGCAAAGCTATAGATGAAGTCTTATGGTGGCCATACACATGTAAGACTTACCGGCAGGATCCTGGCCGACGGGGGACACAAACGGTAGCATGGGCATCTAGGTGCATGTCTGCACCAGGTCAATGTGTATTCCAGCACAGACGTCAGCATGCACAACGTCATTACGGCCAGCATCATTTCGTCCAGCGTCATTACGGCCAATGTCATTACATCCAGAGTCCAGCGTCAATAGGCTTGGCTCCAAAACCTCCCTTTAAATAGACACTCAAGGATTTCCTCAGTGCTTGGTTATAATCCTAGCTGTATGAACGCCTTCTTGGGATTTTTGATCTACTTTTTACAACCTCTGCTTGTTATTACTCTGCTTGAACTCTGCCTGAACTGACCTCGGCCTGTCTTGACTACAAGTTGATCTAGTTCTATTACTATTGTAGTGTTCTGATTGGCTCTATTTGTGCCCTGCTAAATTGTGGCCATAAACAGACACATTAAAATTAAAATAAGTGCTTACATACCAGTGAAACATGGCTACTTGTGATGGGCGAATTTATTCGGCAGATGAGAATTTGCGCCGAATTTCCACCGCCACCGAAAACATTTGCCGAAAAATTAAACGCATCCACATTGACTATAATCGAATTTTTAGTCGAATTTTCGTTGGCGTGGAAATTGTCCCCAGCGTCTATTATGACGCCTGTGAATTCGCAATTTGTGCATTTTTCAACGAATGGGACAAATTCGCCCAGGGTTGGACTGGGGGGCCTGGGGCCCACCAGGACTCCAGTCCAGGGCCCTCTTACAGGCCCCCGTCCCCCTACTGCGAAGCGCCCTGAGGTGCCCCAACGGCGCGCATATGCAAATTGCGCTGTGCATCGCGAAAATCCTTTTTTAAAAGGCGGGGGCCCATGAGGGTCGGGGCCTACCGGGTTTTTTCCCGGTGTCCCGCTGGGCCAGTCCGACATTGAATTCGCCCATCAATAATGGCTACATTTAAATGCTCTCTAAAAAATATTTTATATCTAGAAGTAAATAAGCTTTGAACTTGCTTTCAGAGCTTGTTGTTGTATTTTATATTTCTGGTTCTTTAAATATGTTACTGCACTACATTTGCAGCATTCTATTAAACAAACCTCAGTTTTAATGCATGAGCAGTACCACATTCATTTATCTGGCCCAGCCTATAACTAAAAGCCACTTAAGTGTATGTATAATGATGCTACCTAAAATAACAAACATGTCTATTGATTAATTGGTTGCAATTAGTTTTGTAGCTTGAAGGCTTTGAGAGGATTAAAAGAAAGCTAAAGTAGCCCTTTTCAAAGGATAAAGAACTTTGCAAGTGTATATGCACATGCTGGGAGAAAGATCTATGCTAACAACAGCCTGAACTGAGCGAAATCTGCCTAAAAAAGTCCCGGCCCAACTCATTGAAGGGATTCTGCCATGATTTTTATGATGTTTTTATTTCTAAATTACACTGTTTAGACTGATAATAATTCACTGCACAATATAAAATTTCATTTCATAGTTGTCATATTGGTGTGTAGGCACCATCTTAGGTCATTTTGCCTGGTCGTGTGCTTTCAGAAAGAGCCAGCACTTTAGGATGGAACTGCTTTCTGGCAGGCTGTCGTTTCTCCTACTTAATGTAACTGATTGTGTTGCAGTGGGACCTGGAGTGTTGTTCTTAGATCTACCAGGCAGCTGTTATCTTGTGTTAGGGAGCTGCTATCTGGTTGCCTTCCCATTGTCCTTTTGTTAGGATGCTGGGGGGGAAAGGGAGGGGGGTGATATCACTCCAACTTTCAGTACAGCAGTAAAGAGTGGCTGAAGTTCAGAGCACAAGTCAAATGACTGGGGCCAGCTGGGGAACTGACAATATGTCTAGCTCCATGTCAGATTTCAAAATTAAATATAAAAAATCTGTTTGCTCTTTTGAGAAATGGATTTCAGTGCAGAATTCTGCTGGAGCAGCTCTATTAACTGATGCGTTTCGAAAAAAAACAAAAACATTTTTTCCAATGACAGTATCCCTTTAAGGAGGATTCAAGAAACAATGTTACTGCAGGTTTCCATAGAGAAAAGCAGCAAATAACCAACTTCTCAGTGTTCCTTAAAGAGTTGTTTTAAGTAGCAGCTAACAAGCAGCTGTGCCACTCAATATGGAGCGCCAGTGTCATTCTCAAGAAGATAAGCCAACCTAATTGTGTCAGCATCACTTTAAAATAGATATACAGTTCTCTACTGAAAAAATAGGAGTATATATACTTCTCAGAGATACTTTACTCAAAAGTAACAATAATATCAATAATATGGGTCATTTATGAGTATAGTGCAGTGTGAAAAGTTACATTTTTGGATATCAATCGCCATTCTTCCCCATAATGTAGTATATTTTTCTCAAAATTCGAGTGTAATTGAGACACAAGTCAGTTGTGGCCTCCAGAATTGCACCCAGGCCTGGATTTGCCACTATGGACTGGAGAAGTGACAGTCTCTGGAGGGGAAGGCCAATTAAAAGAGAGTTACAGTAGTCTAGACGCGATATGACGAGAGAGTGAATAAGAATTTTGCCGGTATCTTGGTGATAAATGATTGTAATTTTGGATATGTTCTTTAGGTGGAAGTGACTGGATATGAGGAGTGCAGAACGAAGTTGCAAGCGGGACGAAGTTGCGCTAGCTTTGCCTAATTTGCATACGGCGGGAAGTTAACGTTGAATGGACGTATCTGTTGCAGCAAATACATTATACTATACAAGCCCAGGGAAACGTAATTAAATAAAATAGAGTTGTTATATTGCCCTACACATGAGCTCAGTATATAGTTTATGTGCCATATGTTAGGAAATGTAAAGGGAAGCCGGTTACCCCAAAGAAATTTTTGCTCTTTTGCAGTCTATCCACCCTCATAAAAGGAAAAGCCTTTCAACCAAAGTTTGAGGAAGTCCTATCTACTCTATTGCACTTCGCCTGGTCTGAGGTGGTGAAAGCAAGTCTGGAGCAAGAGGTAACGTTCAGTAAAATCCGCATCTTAGCGAATTTGCAAAGTTACGTCTCTTGCCAGAGCGCAACTTTGCCTGGCGATTGAATTCGAATGAGTGCCAGCGTCAGTCTCGTTTGATAGCAAAGTTATGCCTGTGCCCGTTAGTAAATTGGCGAAGTACCGAAATGGCGTCACACTGGCGAATTTTCGCCAGTGTTAGTCACTTCACCTTTAAATTTGCCCCATATGCTTAGAATTGCAGCAAAATAACGGTTTCGTTTTAGTGGTACCTAAACTTTGAGGATGCCCCCCCTAGGGAGGTCCAAAGCTGTGGATGGGGGTACTGCCTGAAGAGCAGTTATGATGAGATTTAGGGAGAATGCTTATTCCATCTCCTAGATACTTTTTAAAGTCCAACATGAAGGTTACTTAGCATAAGAACTGAGCTGATATTCTTGGAAATACAACTTTAAATGCAGTTTTACTTAGCCTTGGAGTGCTTCCACAGCCTCCCATTTTTGTTTATTTCTGTACTTTAGCAAAGCTGCTCTGCAGGAAGAATAGTCAAGCTTCCTTGTGGTTGTAGAACACCCATATGCCTTTAAAAACGGGTGGTGGTCTTAGCAATCTCTTTTTCTTAAAAGGTGCAAGTGAGGAAGGACTAAGCCAATGAATCCAATGTTTTGGACTTGGCAGTCTCTCTCTTTTAAAAGCTAATGGTGTGAGAGGATTAAGCCCTTTTAGACCAGTCTCTTGTTCAGGAGGCACTTTTTCAGAGAAATGCTACCATGCAGGGAGGTGCCTGTTATGATATGCACGGTGATTTATTTTGGCTGCCTGTATGTGTGGTAAACCTCTTTTTCTGTCCACTTTTTCTCCTCTGCAGACAAAACAATAAATTACGCTCTCCACATTTTATCCAGCATTGAAAAAAATCACCAAAAATGTTACTTACCAAATATGAATTCACTACATTCAAGTTTTTATTTCTGTTTTCTTAAATCAAGTTTTTTTTATATTCAAGTTTTTGCATAAATAAGCATTCAAATCTGCTCAGTTTTTGAGTTTATTCTAATTAAAAAAAACGCAAATTCACAAATTAGAATTGTTATAAATAAGCCTCCCTGAATATAAAATCATGATACAAGGGTGATTATCAATGAGTAGTGATGGGTGAATCTGTGCCGAAATTCACAAAACAACGAAAAATTTGCAAAACGCATTGAAGTCTATTGGCATCAAAATAATTTTTACGCAAGAAGATTTTTATGCGTGCAACAATTTTGACAAAATTTTTGATGTGGCGGGTTTTTTTGCCGGCTAATTGACGAAACACAGAAATTTACTGCAAATTTTTTTAACTTATAATATAAGTATATTATATATATATTATATTAGTCTCATAATAACTATTAGGGATGTCGCGGACTGTTCGCCCGCGAACTAATTCGCGTGAACATCTGCTGTTCGCGTCCGCCGAATGTTCGCGAACGTCGCGCGACGTTCGCCAATTTGGGTTCGCCTTAGCTGGCGCTTATTTTTGGCAGCCAATCAGGAAGCTCTCCCTCCTGGACCACCCCCACACCCCCTGGACCACTCCCCTTCCATATATAAACTGAAGCCCTGCAGCGTTTTTTCATTCTGCCTGTGTGTGCTTGGAAGAGCTAGTGTAGGGAGAGAGCTGTTAGTGATTTGAGGGACAGTTGATAGTAACTTTGCTGGCTAGTAATCTACTTGATACTGCTCTGTATTGTAGGGACAGAACTCTGCAGGGATTTGAGGGACATTTTAGGTTAGGTAGCTTTGCTGGCTAGTAATCTACCTTCTACTGCAGTGCTCTGTATGTAGCTGCTGTGGGCAGCTGTCCTGCTGCTGATCTCTCATCTGCTGACTGCTGCCTGTAACCCAATAGTCCTTGCAAGGACTGCTTTTATTTTCTTTTTTGTTTTTTTTACTTTGCTACTGTAAGAGCCCAGTGCTATTAGTCTAGCTGTGTTGGGGAGTGGGACTGGTGTGCTGCTCCTCCTAGTAGTTCACCACTACCAGCACCAACCAGCACCAACCAGAGTCAAAATTGTTGCTAATTAAGTTAGAAACTGTTTTTTTTCTGGCTGTTCAGTTCAGAGAAAAGAGGGACTTTCCAGTACAAAAGAGGGACAGGGGGTTGAGTGGTCAAAAGAGGGACAGTTGGGAGGTATGCAAGTGCCACCTAGCTGTGTGAGCTTTTTCACATTCTGTCTAAATAACAATAATAATTCCGTGTCCGTAAACATCACCTGAGTGATGTTTTTACAGCAGCAATAATATATTCCGTATCCACTACTGTATACGTTGCCCTTGCAGGCATTGTTTGCCCAGTCTTTAACCAAGTGCCACCTAGCTGTGTGAGCTTTTTCACATTCCGTGTCCAGAAACATCACCTGAGTGACGTAGTGTGATTTCTGCCCTTTACAGCACAAAACGCAGCTCTGTGTCAACAATGTATTTTTCAGATACATTTTTGCCCTTGATCCCCCTCTGGCATGCCACTGTCCAGGTCGTTGCACCCTTTAAACAACTTTAAAATCATTTTTCTGGCCAGAAATGTCTTTTCTAGCTTTTAAAATTCGCCTTCCCATTGAAGTCTATGGGGTTCGCGACGTTCGCGAACCGTTCGCATTTTTGGACGCAAGTTCGCGAATATGTTCGCGAACATTTTTTCCGCCGTTCGCTACATCCCTAATAACTATGACTTTTTGGTATTGTCGCACAAAAGCCAGTATCAAAAGCACCTGAAAACCTTTAAAACCACAAATCAAAGAAAGATCTTCCAGTTGTAAAAGGGACATCTGCCACTGACTTCTACATGATTCTGACAGGTTTTCACTGGAGTGAGTTTTTTTTTTCCTGTGACTTTTTAGGATTTTTATTGCATCAAAAAGCCCAAACCGAAACTGTTGCATTTATATAAATAAGTCCCATAGTATTGTGTTTTTAATGCATTCAAGTATCTTATCCCTTATTACCGCTTCCAAAAGCTTTCCTACCACTGATGTCAGACTAACAGGCCTATAATTTTCAGGCTGGGAATGGAATCCCTTTTTGAACAGCAGCACAATATCAAATCACTAGTCTCTCTACACCATGCCAGACCTCAACGAATCCTGAAAAGAAAACAGGTTTGGCAATCACAGAGCTAAGCTTGTTTAGCACCCTGGGATCTGGTCCTAGACTTTTGTTTACCTTTACATGTTCAAGACACTTATACATTGCCTCCTGAGGGAATCATGCATCAGTAGTTATGTAATTAAAATTGAATCTATTATAAAGGAAACTGCATTAGCTGATTCCTCAGTGTAGACAGATGAAAAGTAACACTTTAGAATCTCTGCTTTTTCCCTGTTCTCGTCAACCAGCTCCCCCTCTGGTCCAACTCCTCTTTGTTTAATTTTTTTGCTATTCACATACTTAAAAAATATATTTTTTGATTAATTTTACTTGCTGCAGTACTCCTTTCTATCTCTATTTTCTCTTTTCTGATAGCTTGTTTGTATGCTTTATTGTCCTTCTTGTGCCCGATAAAAGGTTTCACTGTCCCTTCTAACTCAAATGTCTTGAAAGCTTGTTTTTTCTTACTAAACTCAACACCAACACTTTCATCAAACCTAAAACTTTTGCTTTGCTATGTCTTTCCTTGCTTTTAAGGGGAATATACTGATATGTATATTTATCAAGCATCAATTTACAGATGCAAGATACAGTACACTACAGTACCAGCACTATGTCAATGATCTTGGTAGATGTGAGATGGCCTTAGCTTTCTGGGTTTCATGGGTTTCCGGATAACAGATTTAATACCTTAGCAACACCTAACAGGTCTATAGATGCAGCCCTATGTTCATCTGTGCTTCACTGCTAATGTGTCACGGCCGGCACCCAACACCAGAACAGGTGCCAAGTACCCTGGTCTCGGCTTGGCTTCACCAGTAGTGTGACCACCGTTGGGCTTCGGGAGGAGCCCTCAGCTTACTTGGGTGCCACCTGGACTTAACAAGGGGTACAAGGCAAGATGTTCTGGCCTAGTAGAGGGGCACGGCAGGTAGCAGAGTCTTTTGGGCCGAAGGTCACGGTACAAATGGAGCAGGCAAGAGAATCCTCAGACAGGCTGTGTCGAGGCAGGCAGATATCAAGAATTGTCAGGCAGGCAAGGGCCAAACCGGGTTGTCAATCAAAAGGGTTAATCAAAAGAGGTAGTTGGTAATCAGGCAAGGGTCAGGATCCAGAAGTCAGAATAATCGTAAAGCCAGGCAGGGGTCAAAACCAGAATCAGAGATCAGAATCAGAATCGCAACAAAGCACCAGGAACAAGATCCTATCACGGGCAAGGTGCTGTGGACAGAAATGGCCTTAAATACTTTTGAATTTCGCTCCTTTGCGCGCTGACGTCATACGTTAGTGCGCCTGTGCCTTTAAATACGAGGAGACGCGCGCGCCCTTAGAGAAGAGCCGGCACCAGCGCATACACGCTGGCGCGGCTAGAGGAAAGGACGGTGCGGCGGGCGTCCCTGCCGCACAGGTATTATTACATAATGTTTCTGACACAGACAACAAATAGAAAAAGAAAAGCGCAGTATCTATGAATTTGTTCTGTTCTTTCTGAAGACCAGAGACTGTCCAGAATACTACACTTTCTTAAAGGAGAAGGAAAGTCATTTAGCACTTGGGGTGCCAAATATTAGGCACCCCCCAAGTGAATGTATTTACTTAGCTGAAATCCAGGGCCGGTGCTTCTATCAGCAGAAAACTGCACTGGCCCAGGGTTATTCCAGTGAGCACCACGGAGCGATCCTCTTCCGGCTTCTTCTTTCTTCACGTGGCTGCACATGCACATTAGAGTGAAAAGCTGAACTTTAACTAAAAAAATGGCTTTTTCATTCTACTGCGCATGCTTCTGCCCCGGGAAATTTGAAGAAAGAAGAAGCCGGAAGAGATTGTTCCTTGGTGCTCGCTGGTATAACCCGGGCCGGTGTAGTTTTCTGCTGATAGGTGCACCGGCTCGGGGTTTCAGGTAAGTTTATACATTCACTTGGGGGTGCCTAACATTTGGCACCCCAAGTGCTAAACGACTTTCCTTCTCCTTTAATAAATAGTATAACAAGTGCAAATCTCTTATTATGGCTAAATAGCCCTTAATATGTGAGACAGCGAGATAACCTCACAGAGATCACAATACCGTGCATGGTCCACACTAGCCCATGTTACTATCAACGTGTCTGATCTATATCTGCCTGATAACTAGGCTTAGGATATAGGATAGCACGGGAATTGGCAAGCTACTTCATAGAGGAGTTTTGTCACAACTTAATAAATCTAGGCCTTGGAGTATACACTGCTTATAATGAAGGGCACAATGCAGTGACCATTAAAAAGAGTTATAAAGGCAGTTCTTCTAAAATCACAATGCTGACCGGTTTTATGAGTCCCTACAAAAATGTTCCACTTCACTATTTCTATGAAATAAGGAGATAACGGAGGGATTTTTTTTTTTACAGTAAGGAATGTGCTCAGAATGTAATACTGATACTGAAAATTGAACTGGACTGGTGACAGAAAAAGTCTCTCTGTTCTGTGTACTTCTCCACTGCTTACGTTAATAAGACAAAACATTTTTGGATTATGCAGAGATTATACTTTTATTTGATTTGACTCCCGCAAACTTTTTGCAGAATTCAGTGTTTCCGAATAACAATAACCACTTCCATTACCCTTAACTTTGCCTAAACAGACATTTTTTCATTGGCAGAACTCTAGATTCTTAAAGGGCACCTATCACCAACAAATTGTGCAAGAAAGAGGCATTTCCTAATAATTAATTGTGTTTCAATTGGATAGACACCCAAATAGAGCCATAATAAATAGCACTTTATAAAGCAGGTAAAACTCCCTATTAATAATTGGCGAACTTGCCAATCGAATTTCCGTGTTTCGCCACAAGCGAATGAATTCATGAAACTGCAGCGACAATCCACCATGTCAACCATATTTTGAATTTTCACTTCAACCCTTGATAAATCAAGGTATGAAGCTCCAAATTACAAAAAGATCTGTTATCCATAAAACCCCAGTGTGCCTGATACATACAATAACCAGAAACTCTGTAAATGCTTAATTCAGATAATCAAATACATTTGTATTTGCTCCGGTCTGGCTACACTACAGGCAGATTTATAAAAGGTTGAAGTAAAAATTCTAATTTAAAAAATTAGAATTTTCGAGCTATTTTTTGTGTACATCGACTAGGCAACAGTCCAAATTCGATTTGAATTTGAAAAAAATTAAAAAATTCAAATTTCGAAATTTCTCTTGTACGCTCTCTTAAAAAATTTGACTTCGACCAATAGCCATCTAAAACCTGCCAAATTGCTGTTATAGCCTAAGGGGGGACCTCCTAGAACCAATTTGGAGTCAATTGGTGGACTTTGAAAAATCTAAGGTCTTTTTTGGAAAACTTTGAATCAATTCATTGATTCGTACGATTTCATTTTGGTTGGTCTTTTTGTATTCGAATTTCGAAGTTTTTTAAATTCGAAATTCGAATCTTCATAAATCTGCCCCTACGTGTTAATTTCATTAAAGTACATTGAAAAATATTTCCAGGATATTTTCTTGTCATTTTTCTCTTTTTTGTCAACGTTCCTATCCTTATGCCTCGTGCTGTGACAGGAGGTAAAATAAAATAAAGAGATCCTTTTAGAAAATGGGAGGTAGAAGACACAGCATGGATTCTTTTGGGAAAGTGAACAGAAGAGTTAGAAGCTGTGTGTCCAGGACCCAGAGGCCTCCTGGCTCAGGAACGAGACAGGCAGATGAAGGGAATTGGTCTGACAGATCCAGGGCTCCCTTCATGTATCTAGGTAGAACCATAGTATCTGATTAGATGAAATGGCATCATGAGGCAAAATAAAGGTCTGTAAAAATAATGATGTAAAGCTATGGGAGTTTCAAAGAGCATCTAAAGAACCCCTCTCCGTATTTATCCCTGTTCTTTTTCTTTTTGTGTCTGTGTTCTGCCGCATCCTAATATTTCTTTTTATCCCTTACATCCAGCATTCGGCCGGCTTCCCACACACTGGCGGTGTTTCATACGTTTTCTCCCACATCAGCCTTTATACTTTATTTTTCTCCCATTAAGTTAAAAGATGTATCTAAATGCTCCCGCTTAGGATTGGCCTATGACTGGTTTAAAACTTGAAACCTTTTTTTGGGGCTCGGAGAGACCTTTCAAAACACAAGGCTTGGGTATTTCACAATAAAGCCTGGACGGTGATTGGATCGGCCTTTTTAAAAGTGCTCCAATGGCTACAGATGAAAAGTAGGAAAAGATCTGGTATTTCTGAAGATTATATTTCTCTGCAGCTGTAGGGATATCACACTGCATTTTTGAATGAAACCATGACAGTTAAGGGGGGATGTAATAAAAGTCGGTAACGGAAAAACTAAGTTATGCCTTTGCGTGAACAAATTTTGCTTTGCAAGAATTTAATATAGCTTTTGCAATCCTGGAAACTATTTAGCGACCACTTCCGACGGTGGAAGACCGCTTGCGAATTTTATAGTTAGCGCCAGTGCGCAGTGAATGTAATAAAACTTCTTACTGAAAAAGTCGTTATGTTTGGTCCAAAAGATTACGACACCTTAAGAGTGCGCAAATAAAATTCACAATGCAATAACAGTTAAAGGAACAATATTACATTGCGAGATGTGGATTTTTATTCTGATTGGTGCGAATTGTTTTGCTCTTTGCGACTTTAATTTCATTCCCCCCTTAGTCAGGGACATTTACCCATGTATATATGATTTTTAGCTTATGAATAAATTAGTGCTCTAACAAATTAAACCATGTGACCTTGTTGACGCCGACGTACAAAACGGACGCCGGCGTCAAAAACAAGATGCCGGCACCTTTTAGCGAAATTTTTGCTATTTCGCAGGAAATTCACGAATTTTTGGGCGAAGCGAAACTCCCCAAATTCACCCATCACTATTAATCAACTTCTATCACTGAAAAAAGGCAGTAGCAACAGAAAGGCAGCCCTGTTATATTAGCAGGGGAGGCTTTTTGGATTTCCTTGAATGAGAGTCTTGTGCTCAACTTACAGGGCTATGGGTTAAGCAGTGCTGGATTTATATTCAGGTATGGGACCTGTTATCCAGAATGCTCCGGACCTGGTGTATTCTGGATAACAGATCTTTCTGTAATTTGGATCTTCATACCTTTAGGGGCAGATTTATCAAGGGTCGAATTTCGTATAAAAAAGACCAATCAAAATTTGTTAAAAAAAATTGAAGTTTTTAACATCGGGTGAATAAGCTATATATGAATAGTTTGTTATCAAATTTTTAGCGCATTTGATCGGATTCGAATTTAGTATTTGCCCCAAAAAACTTAGATTTTTCAAAGTCCACCAATTGACACCTAGGTTCTAAGTTCTAGGAGGTCCCTCATAGGCTAAAACAGCAATTCAGCAGGTTTTAGATGGTGAATGGTCAAACATGTTAAATTTCGATAGTCTAATTTTTTTCAAATTCAATCGAATTTTGGTCTATTTGATAGTCAAAGTACACAAAAATAGCTTGAAATTTTTTTACTTCAAATTTTCACTTCGACCCTTGATAAATCTGCCCCTAAATCTACTTGAAAATAATTAAAACATTAAATAAACCCAAATAAGGATTTATCATTTCTTAGTTTGGATCAAGTACAAGCTACGGTTTCATTATTGCAGAAAAAAAGGGAATTATTTTTAAAATTTGGATTACTTGGATAAAATGAAAACTATGGGAAACATCCATCCCGTAATTCGGAGCACTCTGGATAATGGGTTTCCTGATAACTGATCCCATACCTGTACTTATTCAATCCTTTGCAACTTAGGGCAATAGACTATTCCTATGTACTTTCCAACAAAAATTAGCTTGAAATATATTTTTGGTGAGCAATCGGTAGCCATAGTTTATGTTATTTTCATCATAAACATGTAGGTGTAATTGTAATACCCAATAAAATTTGGAACATGACTAGCGGTGGGAGAATCTGACCCGTTTTGTAAAACTACGACACCAGTATTACTATCTGTTTTATTCTGTACCTGCAATTCTTTCATGTTATGAAAATAATTAATTCTATTATCTGATGAGCAGCTGACAGTCATGTCAATTCGTGAAACTGCCACGAAAATTCGTTGGTGGCAAAAATCTTTTGGACGCGCATCAGAAAAGTCGCTAGTGTCAAAACCGTCGCCCATCACTACAAATCACTGCAATCTCTTTTCAAGTGAGTAGAGTCCAGTTAAGGTACATGTGCCAGTAGAATTCTGCAGCCAGTTTAAAAGTGATCTCTTTTAATGCTACTCCATTAATGTCCCCATCTGTCTTTTAACATGACTTCCAATATCTCAGCTCTTCCTTCTCCTGCTGCAGAGCATTGTGAGGGCTTTCAGATATAATACTCCCACTTCGATAGTTATCATATGTAATGAAGAACCAGGGGATCCATAAATAAAACTGTCACATACTTCATGTTGTAGAAAACGGAATGCAACGTATAAATACATTTATTTATTACATTACAATACATTATTTTATTTTTTTCCTCTCGAAATCTGCTTCTGTCAACACAAATGCAAATGAACATACAATTGCAACTCCACTGTCTTCTAAAAGTCATGGGAATAAAAAGATATATAAAAGGTCCTTAACGAACCCAGGGCAGTGTGCAAAGTGCAATTTTTAGATATAAATCCCTGTGCTTTTACCTACAATTAAACTTTTTTCCGGAAATTCCAGTGTAATTGTGTGTATGCACGGAGTTGAGTCTGCCGCAATTGATGCTGATGTATAGTGCAATGCCGCAACTAAATAGAAGTGCAAGGGGCATGTTTGGATGCGAGAACCCTTACTAAATGGCATCAACAAGTGCAACTCATGCAAAAAATTCAAATATTTGAACATTTAGGGATTCAGTTCCAACATTTGACCACAATAAGTACTTACAAATAAATCCCAAGCAAGGTTTCCCATACCCACTCCCACCTTCTTAAAATTGATGTGTACAATGGACTCCACCAGATATTAACAACTTTTAAAGTGCACCAGTCATTCCTTAATGACTACGCCCCTCCAAAGTAAATGTAGACAAAGGCTCATTCAGCTGGAAATAGAGGACTAGCAAATGGCATTTAGAGGTGTGAAACAGGCTACAATGTGTGTCAACCACTTGGAACACTATTCTAAAATTGAGATGGTATCTCACTCCTCATCAGTTGACCTACATTTATCCTACACCCTGTGGCATCAGGGGCTCACTACTCCTTTTTTTCTGTTGGTATCTAAAGTCTCTGGCAAGAACTGCCCACTTTATGGAAAATAAATTAGACATGTCCCTGGTATTTACACTAATGCTAACTCTTTTACATGTATGACCATTAGACCTGGAGAAGGGCAAAGCATTCCTTGACCATCTTCTTTTCTATGCATTTGCAACTTCCATAGCACATCTATAGAAATCTACTATTATACTCAACCAAGTACTCAAGGAAATGGAATAAAAATATACCAATAGAAGTGGGATTAGACATAGATATTCTACACAGATCCCAGAGCAACTCCTTATGGATGGTTTGGCACAGAGCTCAATTCCTGGAGCTTTGCCGACAACTACCCCAACTAAAAGCAGCCATAGGTGTAACAATTATGACCTTTTCTGTGACCATTGATTCATTTTTAATACAGAGGTGTTAGTGTTGAATCATCAGATATACAAGTAGAAACAATAGAATTCTACCTGCATCTGATGATTCAGCAATGAGGCTTATGTTCAAGTGCCTTCAAAGCCACGTACAATGGTAATCTTTACTTAGGTTCTACCCAGATTACATAGTAACCCCAATTAAAGCCCAGGAAGGTGCCAGTTTCCCATTGCCACTAGATGCCCAACCCTTTGTAACACTCCCATTCCTCATCTCCTTACTCTCTGGGAACTGTGATATGTAATGTCGCCATGTATGTACATTTTTTAAGACCAATACTCACAATTTCTTGTACTCAATGAACAACTATTTCAACAAGTATATCATTTGCTTCCATATTAACACAACCGCCCTTGTGACAGTGTTCGTATGTTACCTTTATGTTTTTTGCCATCTACGCGAATTTTCTCTGCCTCCTACATAACAGTAGAACAAAAATAGCAATAATGATATGAACCAATGTATCATTAATGTAACAGAGACTAGTGGGCAGATTCACTAAAGGGCCAAGTGGCTAACGCTAAACGGCTTCGAAACCGGGCACGAAAATGCGCCGGCGTAAAAAAAATGGACGCCGGCGCCATTTCGCCCATCACTAATCACCAATTTACTAACAGGCGCAGGCCCCAATTTGCTAGTGAACGGGACTGTTGCTAGCGCTCATTCGCACTCTATCACCAGGCGACAATTTGCTCAGGCGAATGGACGTTACTCTGCAAATTCACTAAAATGTGGATTTTACTGAACGTTACCTCTTTTGCCAGACTTGCCTTCACCAGCTTAGACCAGGCGAAGTGCACTGGAGTTCATAGATCTTTCTCAATTCTCTGTTACTTACATCATATTCTGTGAGTGGAAAAAGCATCTTTTCCTGATCTGCAAAAGACCTAAAAAACTTTTTTTGGTTAACCAGTTTCCCCCATACATTTTCTATCATAGGAAACATTAACTATACAGTGGGCTCATGTGTAGGGCATTATATTCACTCTATCTTAGTGATGGGCGAATTTGTCCCATTTCGCTTCACCACAAATTTTGTGAATTTCCTGTGAAATTCGCGAAACTGGCGAAAAATTATTGAAACATCGATTTTGCCGCCGGTGTCAAAGTTGATGCCAGCACCCATTAAAGTCAATGGGCGTCCGTTTATCGTCGTCAGCGTAGTAAATGTATTCGCTGGCTGTAACTTAGCCGCAAATTTGCGCCTGTCGAATAAATCCGCCCTTCACTACTCTGTTGTCTTCATTAAGGTTCCCTGAACATGTGTAATTAACAGTGGAAATGTAATGTATTTGCTGCAACATATAACATAAAGATGTCCATTCAACTTTAAATTTCCCGCCGTATTATTATTATTAACATGTATTTATATAGCGCCAACATATTGCGTAGCCGTATGCAAATTAACCTGAGTGCAAGACCTCTAGCGAATTTTTGATAGGCAGAAATGAACGCTAGCGCATCTTTGCTTTGAATTGCTCACATTGCCGAAGTAATGATAGCGAAAAGTCGGCCGCATCTTAGCGATTTAGCATTTTTTGGAGCGAATTTTCATCTGACGAAGTATATCGATGGGTGCGAAGCAGTCACTGCCATCTTTTCATCGGTTAGTGAATCTGCCCCTAGGAATCATTTACAAACGCAGTTGCCGAAATTTGGTTGCACTAAAATGGATGCAAATGTTGCATAAATTGAGCGGGTTCATTTAAGGTATTTGTATCTAAACTTGTCCCTTGCTGTTTGGTATAGTTGTGCTTAGCACCAATGTGTCTGTCTTACGTCTTCTGAAAACGACCTAACTGAAAAAGTATGTTTGGAAGGTTTACAACCCCTTTAACCACAAATGTAGTGTTTTCAGAAATCCATTGCTATGTTGTGTCTGATTATATCACATGCAAACTATATTCCCAAAACAAATGGGTACTGTTTTTATGCAAGTTCATCATGGGGATTCTTTTCCAAACCCAACATATGCAGGCAAAATAGAATAACAAAAGCATACAGGAGTAGTGAGCGAATAGAATATGAAGGCAGACTTCCCTAGCCCCATAGCATTGAACCCTAGCCTTGAGACTAAAGCTCCCCATAGACGCGACGATTCTTCTTGCCGAACGACCGATTTTAGGGAAGTCCGACCAATCCTTCGTAATTATCGTGCGGTTAGTGGGATTCGAACGATCGTACATCTTACGATTTTTCGTCCGACATCTGTCAGGAAATTGATCGGCCAGGTCAAAAAATCTTTGTCGGTCCCAGTGCAATCTATCTATGTTTGCAGGGCCAAGCAGGCAGCTCCCCTTTTCCTGGCAAATTGGTCTTTTTAGTTGATGGACAATTCGTAAGATCGTTCCTAGATAATCGTGGTCTCACGATGAGGATCTTTTAAAAATCTCAACATCTATGGCCAGCTTAGGCAGAAGTCATAGAAGCAAAATTCTGACTTAAAGACTTGCCTGTTGCAGGAACATGAAACAGAGTAACACAGATCAGGAGGGAGTCTCATTGGAGGATTCTTTCTCAATCTAATGGTGTCTTTGACCCTGGAGCTGGAGACACGTTTATCCTAGATTTTAGAATAGACCCCTGACATTTAGTTAAATGTGGTTGAACAACTGCAGAGGCCCTTCATGATCCTGGTTGTCCATCACCATCATGGAGCCTAGGACAGAAGCTGATGTGGCCAAACATGGCAGATGCCACCAACACACACTGGAAAAACGTAAATAACTGAATTTTAAGTGCAATCAAGATTACCCTTTCTTTGATCAGGGCAATGGATGCAATTTGTGTTTTTATGTTTTTATGGGAATTATTTACAGAAGGCATCTTTGTTTAAAGCAACATGACAAATCATTGATTCAGAAAACATTACACAACATTAGCTTGGCAAATAGATGACTTTTCATGCTGAATAAATGCAAGAAGCCAGAATGCTTCCATTTTAATCAAAACGGGGCCACTGTAGGTCACTTGTTCATTAGAATTGATGAATGAGAAGAGCTCGGTTTTCATTGAAGCACAAGGAAGCAAACATCATTATAACCATGGCTAATGTAAATTAACACAAATATATACATAAATGACACTGGTGATATATCCACACATCTTTTACGTTTCTAGAAAAAGTAAATGAAACCTTAATGGTTTTGAGCCTGACCAGAGCACTGTCTGTAGGGAACTGGCATCATCGTATTGCAGTGTGTGTGTGTTTGTTGTTGGGAAATTATACCATACGCTCTGATAGGCTGAAATGATGAATATAAAGAATAAAGTGGGGCATATAACCCTAGAGGGCTCATTTATTTAATAAACTGCAGTGTAGAAAGCACAAAATATGGACACATATTTACCAACAATATAACATTCTCCTGCATAATCCCAACTTTATATCAGATGCAAAGAAGGGAAGTGGGTAGCTATTCTTGCACTTTGCTGCAAATTGCACTTGGATGAAAGTTGACTGCAGTTGCGCTGAAAATCTTCATTGTCAGGATGTAGTCATTTATCAGAGATGGGGTGACTCCAAGGTTTGCTTGCAGCAATAGCCCCGTTGTCTCAATTCGGAGCAGGAGGTAAGGTTTGCTTAAAGGGATACTGTCATGGTAAAAAAAAATCAAAAAATCAAAATGAATCAGTTAATAGTGCTACTCCAGCAGAATTCTGCACTGAAATCCATTTCTCAAAAGAGCAAACAGATTTTTTTATATTCAATTTTGAAATCTGACATGGGGCTAGACATATTGTCAATTTCCCAGCTGCCCCCAGTCATGTGACTTGTGCTCTGATAAACTTCAATCACTCTTTACTGCTGTACTGCAATTTGGAGTGATATCGCCCCCTCCCTTTCCCCCCCCCCAGCAGCCAAACAAAAGAACAATGGGAAGGTAACCAGATAGCAGCTCCCTAACACAAGATAACAGCTGTCTGGTAGATCTAAGAACAAGACTCAAAAGTAAAAATACATGTCTCACTGAGACACATTCAGTTACATTGAGAAGGAAAAACAGCAGCCTGCCAGAAAGCATTTCTCTTCTAAAGTGCAGGCACAAGTCACATGACATGGGGCAGCTGGGAAATTGACAAAATGTCTAGCCCCATGTCAGATTTCAAAATTGAATATAAAAAAAATCTGTTTGTTTGCAGAAGCGAAACACCCCAAATTCGCCCATCACTAATCAGCTGCTCTACAGTTAAGAATTTCATCAGCTATTTGGTTGCTAGGGTCCAGTATACCCAAGCAACCAGACAGTGATTTGAAAAAGACATGGGAATATGAATAGGAAAGGGCCCGAATTAAGACATTCTAGAACATACTAAAAGTTAAAAGCGAACAGCCCCTTAAACCATGCATATAAAAGCGGAGCAGCAGAACTTCACTTTATGGAGGAGTCATTTACATGGGCATAAAGGAAAAATAACAGTTGCTCGTTGGCAAGTCCAACTAAACCTCTAATGTTTTTTATTCTACATCTGTCATTAGGCGTCTCCTGCCCTGAGAAATTTGTCTGCCAGAGGCCCTTGAAAATGCAAGTTGTCCAACGTATTTCTAGATTTATTGAGCTGTGAAAAAGAAACACTCCAACAACGTCTCTAATCTTATCAAGAAGTGACAATACCGCTTCAAAAAATCTCAACAAATCCGCTCTGCACTGAAATCCTCTACAGTCTATTCATCAAGCTGGTAGAATCTTTGTACAGCCACACAAATTATTTTAAAGTATTTTTTTTAAGAATGGTTGACAGTTGGAAGTTGTGACAGTTTATGGTCACACAAATACACGTATGTTGGCATGGATGCAGGCATTTCCCCTGTACAGGAATGCAGGTTGAACCCTCCCACTCCGCGCTTCTAACTTCTACCGTCGGAGCAGGTCGAGGGGGGCGGAAATTTGGCTCTTGCCCCGGTTTTAAAGGCACCCACAATATGCTATAAATATATATCCAAGATTTATGTCCCAAGGCTCAATTCCTAGTTAAACATATTGGGGCAAATTCACTATGCGCCTAATGCTAGCGTCAATTCGCTAGCGTTGGGCATTTTCATTACTTCGCAAATTCACTAACGAACGCTGGCGTAAATTCGCTAGTGCTTACGCCTGCCAAATTTGCGCAACGGACGTAACTACGCAAATTCACTAACGCGCGCAGTGTACTGAACACTACCTTTCACGCTAGACTTCCTTCGCCACCTCAGACCAGGCGAAGCGCAATAGAGTAGATAGGGATTGCTTCAAAAAAAGTTCAAATTTCTTCTAAGTCCCAAAAAACGCTGGCGTTTTTTTCTATATTATGGGTGATAGGCTGAAAAAGATCGAAAAATTTTTTGGGGCTCCCCTCCTCCCCCCCTACATTTCCTAACTCATGGCAACTTAACTATACAGTGGGCACATGTGTAGGGCAAAATAAAAATTTTATTTGATGTTTTGAAGGTTTCCCAGGCATTTGTAGTGATTCTACGTATTCCTCCATTGAAATTTGAATTTGGCGCCGTATGCAAATTAACCATCGCTAGCGTAACTTCGCTTCGCTTAGCGAATCAATGCTAGCGCAACTTCGCAACCTTACGCTACCTCTGAGCGCAACTTCAGATTTTAGTGAATTTGCGGAGCGCTGGTGAAACTACGCCTGGCCAAGTGCGGCGAAGTGCGGCGAAGTTACGCCTGCCGCAACTACGAATCTTAGTGAATGTCCCACCTTAAGTTTATTACAAATCACATTTAAAATGGTACATACTGATTCCATATGGCCCACCTTACGCGTTTTATACCGTCCGGTACTTAGTCATAGGTATCTTTGTCAGTAGCACATTGAACACAGAATTTAAACCCAGGTGATCCCACCTATTTTTTCTTTAAAACCAGAAATCAAAGGAGTTAACCCAACTTCCTTTACATCTTATTGCATTATGCCTATACAGGGTACAGGTACCATTTCCTTTATATAATCCATTATTGTTTCAAATGTAATTTCAGTAACATCAGATCTCAGCAATCAAGTAATATAAAACGTAGCGTGTTCTAAGTCTATGCATGTTACAATCAAAAAAAAAACAAAAAAACTGACCATTTAAATACCTAAAACTTTGCATGGGTATGTACTGTTATAAAAACGTAATTTAAAACCATCGCTAATCTAATCAACCTCATTGATGTGCTCTAAAGCAGGCAGAATTCAATAGGGTCAAAGAGACCACAATCCTATTATATTTAAGTATAACATGTGACATTGACTTCATAGTTGAGTCCCAATGGCAGGCGCATTTTCAAATGGAAAACCCAAAATACCTCCCAACATGGAACACATGAAATGTTCAAACCTGCCCAATTCCTGAATTGACATGGTTTTCTAGTAGACTTAAGCTATGAAGATCTAAATAAGGGAATGATCCGTTATCCGGAACACCCCAAGTCTTGATCATTCTGAATAAGAGGTCCCATACCTGTACTTTTATAGTATTTCCTCTAGGGGTGCACCAAATCCACTATTTTGGATTGGGCCGGACCCCTGAATCCTTCACGAAAGATTCGGTCGAATCCAAATCCTAATTTGCATATGGAAGGGGAAAACATTTTTTACTTCCTTGTTTTGTGATAAAAAATCATGCGATTTCCCTCCCTGGCCCTAATTTGCATTTGCAAATTAGGATTCAGATTCAAATCAAATCCGAATCCTGCTGAAAAAGGCTGAATCCTGGCTGAATCCCGAACCGAATCCTGGATTTGGCGCATCCCTAATTTCATCTGCAGATCCCCTTTTTTATTCCCAGGACCTTTCTTCATTGGGCATCAAAGCTAGAAAGTGCCATATATTTGGGGGGGGGGGGGCTTTTTAGTCCTTAATTATTAATAAACTGCAGTTTATACAGTGAACTGTTTCTTCTCCATCACCTTCTCTGTAAATCACAAGTATTCTCTAAATTCTAGATTAAAAAAAATCTATTCTTGGGATTCCATCCTAAACAAGTGAAGAAAGGGGTTAAGGTTTCGTGCTCACCTCTCCCTCCCCTAATTCCGGCTCCTTGCCAGCAGACAGACACTATAAGTACAAAAGGGGGAGAAGCAGCATGTTCTGTGTCGCTTCCAATTAACAGATTCTTTCATCTCACTGTAGGTTTTTTTTTCCCTTTCCAGCAGAAATCAATGGAGGGTAAGATTTCTTACCCTGCTGATGTTGGCTGTCTATATAAGAGTTTAGGAAAGATGAGTTTTCCCCGTAAGAGGTTGCAGGAATAAGGAAACTGAATTCAAGCAGCGGGAAGGCTGAAATAAACATTTTACTTTGTTGCTATAAGAAAAGTAAATTGTAACACATGCTAACACATATCATTTGTATCTACCTTTTCCATTAAATTCTGTTATCAGTGCGGCCCATCTTTTTTTTTAAAGATTGTGGGCTTAAATTCACCGAAAGAGCAATGAAAGTCTTTTTCACCCTCCAGAGAATATAATCACTTACCTACCCCAGGATGGTGCTATTATATAATATATAATAGAAAAAATTACCACTCATACCAACACACATTCCGTTAGGCTTATGTAGAAAAGGTCCATAAACACTATCTGATCTCCTATAAATAAATATGAATATACGTTTTCTGCACAGACATACCTGATTCATCAGAGTGAAAGAAATCAATGGGGGTCATTTATAAAGTTCGTGCATCGCATATGCGACAGTAGTTTGCACGAGCGCACCCAATAAGCTAGGTTGTTGTGCTCAAAAATAGCGTTGACAGTAACTTAAATCTGCGCTTTGCAAAACTGTTTTGCGAATATTTTCTCCACCAGCAAAGTTGCAGAGTCGCAGAGTGTGCACATAAATATTCGCAATTTCGATTTTTTATATATTTTAAAAGCTCTTATAGACATTCAAATTGTGGGGGGAAAAAAATCGCAATTCTGTTTGCACCACACTTTTTCAGCTTTATAAATATAACCATGTGCAGGGCAAATATATTCACTTTGGGAACCAATCTGCCTTGCGCAAAGTTTATAAATGAGCCCCAATGATAGCCTGTTTGTGACTGGATAAGAAATATTTCCTATCCCCACTTAGGCTCACAGGGGGTCATTTATAAACGTTGCGCAGTGCATATTTATTCACAAATGGTTGTATTGCCCATGTTTTTTTCTGAACGCTAAAATATTGCACTGTTGTGCCCATCTTTGCGGTTTTTGCGAATTTCGCATTGTGACCACATTTTTGCAAATGAGCTGAGTGTGTGCGTCAGTGCGCCCACTATGCGAGGTTCTTATGTGCGAAAAAAGCATTGACAGCAATGTAAATTCACAATTTGCTAAACTGTTTTTGCAAATATTTTCTCCGCAATCAAAGTTGTGGCATAACTAAAATGCAGAGTATTCACAATTTGTGTTTTTTTCCCATATTTAAAAAGCTGTTATGGACATTCGCAGTGCGAAAAAAAAATGTGCAATTTTGTTTGGACATTACTCTTATCCAGCTTTATAATTATTCTGCTAATTATCCAGCTTCTGCCCTGTGCGCAGTTTACAAATAAGCCCCACAGAGTCATGCAACTCCTTCACTCCATTGTGAAGTGATGGGTTCTGGGACTTGATGT
The DNA here is from genome assembly GCF_017654675.1 of Xenopus laevis. Lineage (NCBI taxonomy): Eukaryota > Metazoa > Chordata > Amphibia > Anura > Pipidae > Xenopus > Xenopus laevis. The sequence continues at coordinate 116,800,585 of NC_054376.1, forward strand.
CCTTCTAGTTTCCATGGTGGATGGTGCACAGATTCCCTGCAAGGCAGATGAACTTCAGGTTCCAGAATCCATCACTTCACAATGAAACTAGGTAAAGGAAGGGTTATATCTTTTATATTTTTTATATTTCTATGCTGACGTTTGTTTGACAACAAATTCCTGTGCATTTGGTTAGTGATGGGCGAATGAATTTGCGAGGCAGATTTGCAGTGAATTTCCGCATTTTGCTGTCAGCGAATAAACTGCTGTGAAAATTCGCATGGGTGAAAAAATTTTGGATGCGCGTCGGAAAAGTCGTTTGCGTCAAAACTTTAATGCCAGTGTCAAAATTGACAGGAGCGTCAGAATTGACGTGGACATCAAAATTCGAGTTTCGCTAATTTTTCTCCGTTTCATGTTTTCCCACTAATTTCCGGCGAATCGACGAAGCAACGGGACAAATTCGCTCATCACTACATTTGGTTCCTCCTGTAGTTTATCTCCATACGCATAGTTAAAGTTGTTCAGCTTTTTTTTAATTATTTACAATTTTGTGCAGTTGTCAAGCTTAGAATTTTTACAGCTAGGTGGAGTCTAGCTCTTAATTACTCAAGTAGGAAGCAGCAGTTACAAAGTCAGAAGTGAAGATGAAGAGTAATAGAAGGCCTGAATAGTAAAATAAAAACAGAGCTAAACTGAAAGCTTCAGTCAGTGAGGTCTTTGTTGTTGCTTTGGTCAGTAGAGTTCCACCTGCCTGGTTTTGACCTGGCAGCCCAGTTTTTGGATTGTCTGGTTTTCCAAATAAGAAAATCTTGACAGGACTCTCCCAGACTGATGTGGTGATCAGCCAAACACCATGTCACAACCCCGCTCCCTGAGATCATGGCTCCGCCTCTCCATATCACCGGATCCACCCCATGGAATCACCACCCATGCCCTCGTGACAGCACAAACCGCCCCCTGCCTGGACTTCATCCAATGGAAAGGTGGTGACCCTAGTAGTCAGCAGGGCTCCCCTCAAAAATCACCAGGCCCCTGGGCTGCTCCCACCCCACCACAAGCCCCACCCACTGGTCTACCCACCTCCACCCAACAGTAAAAAAAATAAATAAAAACATTTGTGGCTGGTGTCCCCACATGTTATTAAAAAATAACATTAGTGGTCAGAGTCCCCTATAAAAGTAATTTTGGCTGCCAAGTTGCACTTACTTGATTAGCAGTTCCCCAAGTCAATGGGCATCCGAATAATGTTGACGCAAGACAGTTTTGACGTGAGCGACTATTCCGATATGCGTCCAAATTTTTTTTGTTGGTGCAGTTCCGCAAATTTATTAGCCGGCGGCGAAACGCGGAAATTCACAGCTAATTTGTGACTGGCAAATTTATTCGCCCATCACTATATATCTGTGGTTGTCTGGATTTATTAAGGTTCTAATTCTGTTTGTAGATAACAAAAACCTTCAGAAAATGAAGCACATATTATTCTTAAAGGAGAACTAAAGCTTAAAGGAACAGTAACACCAAAAAATGTAAGTGTTTTAAAGTAATGAAAATATCATGTAGTGTTGCCCTGCACTGGGAAAACTGATGTGTTTGCTTCAGAAACACTACTATAGTTCATATAAACAAGCTGCTGTGGAGCAATGGCAATTGAAAAACGGCTATATGGCACAGATTAATTGATGGATAACAGATAACACCATTATCTTATTTGCTATCTGCTTTGTAACCTGAGTCGTTTCTCCTTTGAATGGCTGCCCCCATTGTTACACAGCAGCTTAGTTATATAAACAATAGTAGTGTTTCTGAAGCAGCAGTTTTACCAGTGCAGGGCAACACTTCATTATATTTTCATTACTTTAAAACACTTTTATTTATTGATGTTACTGTTCCTTTAACTAAAGAAGTAGCTACAAATGTTGTACATTATGTTTTGTGCTTCTGTACCAGCCCAAGGCAACCACAGCCCTTTAGCAGTAAAGATCTGTGTCTCCAAAGATGCCCCAGTAGCTCCCCATCTTCTTTTCTGCTGATTCACTGCACATGCTCTGTGTTGCTCTCACTTACTGAGCTTAGGGACCCACTCACAATATACAGTACACATAGAATAGAAATGTCACAATATAAGGCTGATTAGTAATTAATACAGATAATTACTACATGGCAGCACAGAAACCAGTGCAATTAGCATCAGAATTTAATAATCAGCAAACCTGTAGCATCAGCTTATATTACAGGGGAAGCTCATTTTCTGATGGATAATTAGTGACGAGCCCTAAGCTTAGCTTCTCAACAGCCAATCAGAGCCCACTGAGCATGTGAGTGTCACAGACACTTTCCAAGTTGGTGACCCCCTGTGACAAGTTTGAAGTCCTGGATCATTGCTGCTATTGGCAAGCTGAAACTTTAGCCTCGTGCAATAAGTTCACTATATAAAACATGGTATTTTGTCCATATTCATTTTTAGCGTTTAGTTCTCCTTTAAGATGTCTATACAAGCACCAATAAAATCCTCCCAAACAAAATTGTATACTGATTTCAGTACATTTGCTTGCTGTGCAATCCCAACCCATATCTACAGAGCCTCCATATTAGTCAGTTTGACAGCCATTAGGTTTAAAAGTTGAATATATATATTTAATTGAATAACATACACGCATCCTCTTTGCATTGAACACTTGAAACATTTTCTCAACTTCATTAATGGAAACAGAGCTTCTTAGAAAATTCGAATTGTCGTCTTACGTGTCCAACATACAATAAATGTAAAGTCAAGGTTATTTTTAGAATAATAATGAACGATTATTTGCTTTTTAAACCCAAGTACTTGGAAATTAAAGTGATACTGTCATGGGAAAGAAATTTTTTTTCCAAATTAATCAGTTAATCGTGCTGCTCCAGTAGAATTCTGCACTGAAATCCATTTCTCAAAAGAGCAAACAGATTTTGTTATATTCAATTTTAAAATCTGACATGGGCCTAGACATATTGTCAATTTCCCAGCTGCCCCAAGTCATGTGACTTGTGCTCTGATAAACTTCAATCACTCTTTACTGCTGTACTGCAAGTTGGAGTGATATCACCCCCTCCCTTTCCCCCCCCAGCAGCCAAACAAAAGAACAATGGGAAGGTAACCAGATAGCAGCTCCCTAACACAAGACAACAGCTGCCTGGTAGATCTAAGAACAACACTCAATAGTAAAAACCCATGTCCCACTGAGACACATTCAATTACATGGAGAAGGAAAAACAGAAGCCTGCCAGAAAGCATTTCTCTCCTAAAGTGCAGGCACAAGTAACATGACCAGGGGCAGCTGGGAAATTGACAAAATGTCCAGCCCCATGTCAGATTTTAAAATTGAATATAAAAAAATCAGTTTGCTCTTTTGAGAAATGGATTCAGTGCAGAATTCTGCTGGAGCAGCACTATTAACTGATTCATTTTGAAAATGTTTTTTTTTTCCCATGACATGACATGATGAATATTAGGACATAGGGAAGAGGGCTAACGCATTTTGCGCCTGTTAAGTCATAGGCCTATGAGTAAATTCCCCAACAGGCACGAAATCCATTATTCCTCTTCCCTATGTCCTCATAAATGATTTTAAATAATTTTTTTTGGGTTTTTGACTTTTAGGGGGATCTTGCTCTGCTTTTTATCCTTTTTCAGTTGCCATTACTGCACCCTCAGACTGGGGAGGGCAGTGAGATTTCCCCTTTGACTTCACTTGTGAACTACTGAATATATTTCAAGGTGTTGCCATTAGTGATGTGCAAATTTGCCCCATTTCGCTTCCACATGAATCCACAAAAAAAACATCACAAAACGGCGATTTTGACAATGGGCGCACGTTAATCGTCGCCGGCGGCCGGCAATAAAAAAACTGCCGAATAAATTCGCCCATCTCTAGTTGCCATCACTTTATTATTATTACTTTATTACTTTAAAAAAAACCTTTTTGCAGCAAATTCACAAATTTATTTGCCGGCGGCGAAACGTGGAAATTCGCCGCTTGCCGAATAAATTCGCCCATCATTAGTTGCCATCACTTTATTATTATTACTTTATTTATTAGGTGGGCCCTATGCAATGCTTACTCCTTGTAGTAGCATAAATGAACAACCCTTAGTCACACCATGATTAAATACTTATGTTTTTAGCTATTTATTATGCATTTTGGAGCTGCGCATCCATGTGTAAATGATGTGCACAAAATACAATTTGCTTTGTTAATGACTTTCTTACATTTTATACAGGGAAAGTTTTCAGAAATGATTCCAACCCAGCCATCCCTATATCTCTCACTCCAGTAATTTGTCAGGACAGATCGCCTAGTAATTCTATTGGACCGTATCTACAAGCACATTAACCCCCGGCATACCCACTGCTGTTATTTTAATGCAGTCTAGGATTTACTTAAGCTTGCTTGTGTGTAAGCGATGTGTGAGAAGCGCTGCTATCGGGGGAGGGGAAGAGGAATGGGGGTAATGAAGCTTTATGAGGTTAGAAATGCCTTGGGTTAAATGGGTCTGACGTGGAACTAAAATAATCTTATATAAAAGATACAAATCGTACCGTGGAATTTTGTCAATGTCTAAGAGATGTCTGCAACTGAGCTGCTTCAAAAAAAAAAAAAAAAGATTTCACCTACCTGTATTCTATGTTAAATGGAAAATATCAAGTAGTTGACATAAATAGACAGTAGTGTCATTGGTGTCATGTAGCTTGACATATACCTGACATTATCCATATACCTGTACCTGGAAAAAGTACAAGGTACTGTTTAATATTACAGAGAAAAGGGAAATAATTTTTTTTTACATTTTTTCCAAGATAACAGGATTCCAGATATAACAAGTGTAATCTCAACAGAGTGTTTCGGTTCATATAAAGCTTTCGGTCCGTAGTCCGCAACATTTATGACAAATATATTGGTGATGCAAAGTCTGTTGAAAGGGTGATGGATGGATGCAGAAGGGTTGCTGCCTGCCCATTAGGGTGTGCCATGCTACCCTATAACAGTAATAGGAATCCTGCATTGAAACATAAGAAAAATACAGGCCAAGAACTGCCCCCCTGCATGAAATAAAAAAAATAATCCTACCAATTTGTGTTAATTGTTGAAATATAAATTAATCAGACATTTGCATTTGCATATACAGGTATGGGATCCGTTATCCAGAAACCCGTTACCAGGAAAGCTCAGAATTATGGAAAGGCCGTCTTCCATAGACTCCTTTATAATCAAATAATCCAAATTTTAAAAAATGATTTCCATTTTCTCTGTAATAATAAAACAGTAGCTTGTACTTGATCCCAACTAAGATATAATTAATCCTTATTGGAAGCAAAACTAGCCTATTTGGTTTATTTAATGTTTACATGATTTTCTAGTAGACATAAGGATCCAAGTTACGGAAAGATTCATTATCCGGAAAACCACAGGTCCCAAGGATTTTGGATAGGTCCCATACCTCTATTAGCTATTTTGCAGTTACGGACATTACAAAATGTATAAATAAATAAAAGCTACTCTCATGTAGGAGGAGCAAGATGTCAAGATGCCTTCACATGGAGGCCTCATACTGTTAAGAGACTAGTGATGGGCAAATAAATTTGCCAGACGCAAATTTGCGGCGAATTGACCACGTCAAATAAATCTTAGCTCGCATCAGAATAGTAGCGCACATAAAAATTGTCAAGCATCAAAATTATTCGGATGCCCATTGACTTTAATGCATTTGGACAAAATAGGCACACATATAAAAATTGGCGTCAAAATTGGCACGCCTCAAAACTATTTTGACACCTATTGACAAATTCGCCGATCACTATTGGAGACACTGCTGTAAATTTACACTCAAGGTATAGAATCCCCCTATATTTAGTAGATACTGCAGCCAAGTGATCATACAATACATATAGGGGCATATTTATCAAGGGTCGAATTTCGAATTGAAAATCTTCGAAATTTGAATTTTATAAAGACAAACCGAAATTAATTCAAAGTTTTTTTTTGGTCGAATAGGTCCATTTTCGATTAAATAGGTCCGTATTCGGCCGAATTCGAATCGTACGAATCAAGTCCACCAATTGACTCCAAACAGGTTCTAGGAGGTCCCCCATAGGCTAAAAAAGCAATTCGGCAAGTTTTAGATGGCGAATGGTCGAATTCGAATTTTTAAAGAGACAGTGCATGATAAATTTCAAAATTTTTTGAAAATTCTAATCGAATTTGGGCTATTCCCTAGCCGAGGTATACATAAATAACTTGAAATTTGATTTTTTTCCATTCGAAAATTTACCTCGACCTTTGATAAATCTGCCTCGAACTGTGTAGGCATGTATATTTTATAGCTGCCCTAGTCTCAGACTTCTCTTTCTGCATCATCCTCCACCATGGCAAATACTACTCTCTGACAATAACAACATCACTTATAGGAGCCCAGGGGATTCTGCCCCCCACTTGCCCCTAGTTCCAATGGTAACAAACACGTATAAACCAATAATCAATCATCGTCGTGAGAGCTAATTCTCTTAAGACAATTCAGTGTAGAATAAAACCACTAGAAGTTCAAATAATATAAGCCACGCTGGTATCTCTCTTTCTGCCATTTCCAAAATATATTTTTCTGTAACTATGAGCAGGACATTCTCTGCCTTTATTGTGAATGGAAAGAGCCAACAATTCTCCTGCATTGCCTTTGCCGTGTGTGAGACATGCCTTGGATGACAGAGTAATAGTGTAGTCTTTCTGTCGAGCCTGCTCTAGTTTCCAGAGGACCTAAACAGGTTCAATCAATCAGTGGAACATTTTAGACTGTTTGTCAAACCTTCCCTAGAGCTTATGATTCCAGAAATGTCATAGAAGATCTTGGAAAGCAGATGTCAATCAGTGTTAGCTGCAATGTTGAGTGAATTCAAGTAGAAAATAGCAGGCACTTTTGCTCTCACAAAGCAGCTTTCTTTTTGTTCTCAAGGCTTTTCCATCATGCCATGAACTTGACTCCTGTAGGCTAGAACATTTTCCAGGCTTTTCTATTCCATCTAAGGCATGTGTGGAGGTGAACCTTATATATAGCCATTAAGAACACATTTTTCTTTCATTCAAAGCTCTGCTTGGAGGTGTAGCTCAGATACATTTGGAGGCTTTATTTATATTATTCTTCTTTTTTTTATTACAATCAGTACAGTGTAGTAAATGTATTTGCCCATGTTGATTGTAGCTTGGTACCACTTATGTAACTGGTTGATGCCATTTTACAAAGAAGTTATGCCGGAGTCAGATTAAGCTATGCCTGTGTACTTCATTCTTCAGATACAGGGCTTAATCTTGCTACAGGTGTCTGCCCCAACATACCAGAAATTCGGTGGTGTCTCCTAAGGGACTATACTCTACAATGAACGCCTACACCCTTGGGAACTAACTCCACAATGTAACTCCTTGTTGGAGCTTAGAAAGTTCTTTTTCTATTTTACCCTGACTATCTCACACTACTACAACAGCCATCTCTTTTACAGAGACCTCCTGCCCCAGGCTCTTCCTTAAGCCTTCTGCCTCAAGCTTTTCAGAAACATCCACTCTCTCTTTATTGAGTCCCTAGGACAAGTATTAAAAGCCCCAGGCAAATGGGATCCCATCAACTGTAAACGGTGTGCATAAGCTCTGCTCAAAAATGTGGGAAAAATCCAATAAATGATGTAGAGTGAATAAAGTCTTGATGACTAAGTAAGTAGTCTCACTACATGGACTGGTGATGATAATGGAGTTGTGAGAGCTTTTGAAAATAGAGGCAGAAGTAGAAGTAATCTAAAAATGAAAAAACGTTTTTTAGGACAAAAAGACTAACGTGTTTCATGCCTAACACTCACATCCCTCCAACAAGGTATAGTTGTCCATCACATAGTTTGCAAAGTTGACTGTTTCACATACACTACAGAGGTTTTCTAAATAGTTAGATTGTTTTGCCATCAACATGGGTTTTATGCTAGCTTATGTAAACTCAAGGTACTGGGGAAAGAGCAGTCAGAAATAATTGTATACGTGGAGAGGCATGGAAGCTCACGCGTGACCTATATATAACTAAAAATGGCAGAAAGACCCTCATGCACACCCATTTTTATTTAAAATAGTTCATAGAAAAAAAATGTTAAAAGATGAACTTTTTAGCTTTCACTCTCTATCCCCAAACAAAACTGCATTAATAATTAAATTAAATTAACTAGTGATGGGTGAATCTGTCCTGTTTCGCTGAAAAATTTGCAAAACAGTGAAAAATTCACAAAACGCATTGAAGTCAATGGGCATCAAAATCATTATGACGCTGGCAAATTTTTGCCGCAGTTTCAAATTTCAAAATAATTTTGGCACCCATTGACTCCAATGCATTACCCCCATCACTACCAACAGCACATTTTAGATTTTTCAAATATAAACCCTTGGCAATGTGGGACAAATGTGATACATTTTGCAAGGACACTGGGTTGTATATTTCTGGCACCACTAGGTTCTGAAATACTGGAGTCGCTCTGTAATACATTCCTAGTGCTGTCATAAAACAGTATGGCTAGAGCACCTGTGAGATATTTTGGTGGGGTCACTAGGTTATGAAATGCTAGGACCATAGAATCATATGTAGCTAGAGCAGGGTCAGACTGAAGCATTGGAGGCCCACCAGGTTCCAAAGTTCCGCATGCGTGAACGCAGACTTGTGCTGAACTTCATTGTTTTCTTTTGGGGGCGGAAGATCAGGGGAGCAGGTTTGGGCTGGTGGGGACAAATGAGGGCCAGGGCCCACCGAGTTTTTTCCCAGTGTCCCGCTGGCCCAGTCTGACCCCGAGCTAGTGGCATTGCCTCATATAGTGCTGGGTTCACTAGTTTATAAAACAATGTGGTCACTCAAATAATGCTGGAATAAATGTGTCCTTAAAGGAGCAGGAAAGGTTAAAACTAAGTAAGCCTTATCAGAAAGGTCCATCTAAATATACCAGTAAACCCCCAAAGTAGTGCTGCTCTGAGTCCCCAGTCAAAAGAAACACTGCATTTCTTTCCTTCTATTGTGTACACGTGGGCTTCTGTATCAGACTTCCTGCCTTCAGCTTAAACCTCATTGCCCTGGGCAAGAGCATGCTCAGTTTGCTCCTCTCCCCCCCCCTTCTCTACTGTAATCTGAGCCCAGAGCAGGGAGAGACTCAGGCAGGAAGTGATGTCACACCATGTTAATACTGCAACTCCTATCCTAAACAAACAGAGAGTTTCTAGAGCTTTTTACTCAGGTATGGTAAAACATTCTGTAGAATAAATATAGCATTCTAGCTTGCACTATTGCAGCTAATCTATTGGCAATAAAATGCCTCCGTAGCTTTCCTTTCTCCTTTAAGTGAAGGAACCACTGTGTCAAATATTACCAGGGTCACTCTAATAGATATTTCTGGGTGATATTGTTGTAAAGTCATTGGATTTACATTTCACATTTTGGTTTTAAAAAGAAACAGCCCTGGGTGCCACTACTACTTTCGGCCCTAAAAAGTTACACTTTGTTCTTCTGTATCTGGTTATATTTTGTTGCATTCCTCCTACAATGCAGCTGTGCTAACAAGTATTTTTTCATTTTTAGATGAATTCTAGTCATGAGCTTGAGACCAAGATTATTTAAGCCCCTAGCAAAATATCAGAGTGTGCTCATGTAAATGTATGTTGCAGTAAATTTATCTGGACATAAAGTAGTACATTCTCTCCCTGCTGTAGTACATTTTGTCAGGGAAAGAAAAGTGGATATTTCCAGCCCAATTTCTGGGCACTCTGGGTGGGGGTTCGAAAAGTCTCGAACCCCCACCCACCACCAATTAAAACAAATAGTGACATAACCAGAGGCTAAGAACATTGCAATTTTGAATCTTCAACTATCACAGAAATTATAGAAAAGAGAACATTTAGAGGGTTATTATGTGAATTTTTTTAAACTCTAATAAATTAGATTTTATTCACAATTCGAATGGTATGTTATTTATGAAAAAAAATGAACATCTAAAATTCGATTGAATAGTCCCAACCCAAAAACTCAAATTGAATTCAAATTGAGTTTTCCTCCAAATTTTTCTTTTGACAAACAACAATTTTTTCTCCCACTGGAGTCTAAAGCACGGTGTATCTTATCGGCGCTATATAAATAAATGATGATGATAATGATATATATTTTAATAGTGATTTCCTGTCCCAGGCATACTGTGTCAAATATGGGATCAAAAGCTGGCTTCTGGTGGCCTCTGATCCATTGCTCCATCACATGTTGGTTAAGTCTAAGCTTTACTGACACAAAGTGATTGGTTGAAAACAGACAGACATCCGTCATCTTCAGTCTTTCATTTGCTGACTCATTTCTGGTTATCCAGAAGAAAGTGAAACACTAAACTGAACTAATTCCAGACTATAAACACCGAAATTATAAATCTGAAATATTAGGGTCTCTAAATATAGAGGAAGAGGCCCAGGTGCACCAAACCGGAAAACCTTTTGGAGCAGGCACTCAATGAAGGAAAACTTCCACCAGGCGATTGGTTCTAAGTGCAGAAAATGTATCGTGTCCACAGCCTTACGCGTTTCGTGTCATAAACACACACATAGGCTGATCATAAACATGGAAATGAATTTTAAGCTGAATAACTATCTTAATTCAACATTCTATGTGTACAGCGCTGGTAAATATGTTGGTGCATTATAAATAAATATTAGTTCTGCCTTTTGTCTTATCAAAAAGGCAGCATGAAATATACCCGTAGCTCCATAAAATGGATAAAAGTACAATGTAAATAAAAGTACAATATAAATAAAAGTAAAATATATAAAAGTACACACAGGGAGGACAAGTTTACTTTGAATATGTTTTTACTGTTGGCCTGTACCATATGGTTAATTCTGGATATTAGTCCACTGTCTCTCTTGGGTCCACTACATTAAGCCCATTGATTCTTTCTGAGCCTCGATAGGACTCTTCCCAATATGGAGGCCCTGTGGTTATCCAATATTGATTAATTTGCCAATTACGGGTTTGCACATTACAAAAATACAAACAGGGTGGTATTGTAATAATTGTATGTAATAAGAGCTCTCTTTATAAGAGTAAGGTAATTGATTACAATACATATTAAAGACATTAACAATAGAGTGCACATACATACCACCCAAGTGTAACAAAATTAAAAAGCATCCAAGGAAGCTGTAAGGACACTGGTGGTCTAGCGGGGATGCCCCTGTGGTGATCTGCTCCTCTCAGTGCCTGTTGCTCCTATGGCTTCCAGGTTTTAAGCGCCACAGCATCATGATGTCATCACGTTTTCGTCTGTGATTCTCTGGTTTTTGATCCCCGCCTGTCCGACTTTGCTTGAACTCTGCCTGTACCGACCTTAGTCTGTCTGACCACGCTATATCATCTACTCCTTCTGAAGTCGGTGTTACCTTCCGTCCTAAACTTGTATTACCAACGTGCCCCTTTTCTTGTCCAGAACTCTTTGCTTTGCTCCTCTCATCTGCGTAGCTGAGGGTTCCTCCCGAGGCCAAAGGCGGCTGCTACAGATGGAAGACTGATACATTACCGGGTTCCTAGCACTAGTTGCTGATCGTGACAGAAGTGGATACGCTGGCCAAAGAATGAGAATCAACCCCACATTTCGGCATTAAAAAAACTTTTTCAAGGGGATTTCTGGTGTGCACAACATCATCAGCAGTATAAATACCATCTAATATCTGCCAACGTCACTTCCATAGACAATCGTCCAGCACGGCGACATTATTTAGCATATCGCCTTGGAAATATGAGATAATGTCAGTGTCGGACTGGCCCACCGGGATACGAGGAAAATTCTCGGTGGGCCCAGGTGTCAGTGGGCCCTCCTGCTCCTAAATAATTGGTTTATTTCAAGGCCATTTCCTATTTCTAGGAGAATAAAGAGGCTAAATAGATGGAATAATAGGTTATAGTATGTAAAGAAAAGAGAATAGGCGAATAGAGGTTGAGTGAGAAAATAATCTTGGGCCCCTGGTCTAAAGGTTTTTGGTTGGGCCCCTGGTCTAAGGGCTTTTGGTGGGCCCCTGGTGTCCCAGTCTGACACTGTGAGACATTAACATGGAGACGCTGACTCAGTTCAACCGGCTGTACACTCGCTACTAATAGGCTTCAATACTGCAAAGTAAACTTAGGACCTCAGTTCCAATCCATCTACATTACATAGCCAATAGCCATAGAACCCATATGCGAGTCATAAAGGTTTATATTATGGTTACTGCTTATATTAGGGTCACTGCAGAACCTATATTGTGTGGAAACAATACTCATATTGTCAAAGCTAATATTCGCCTACTGAGACATGGATCAGCCCCAGTGCAAATGAATTGCTTAATTACAGTTAAGAAATATGTCAATAAGACCCCCAAAGTGACAATGTCAATAAAGACAATATCAATAAAGTTATACACAATATCATATTCAGCATAAATAAGATAATAAAGATGATAGTGGCATACTTCCTAAATCATTAAATGTCTGTGCCATATTGCTGTAAGCCAAATCTATCAATTCATTTCAAAAGCTTTATAGTCATAGTTTAATTCCCCTAACACCAAAAGCACCACATAACATAGAAATCTGTAAGAATAGTAAATACATGTAAAGTTAAAACTCCAGAATTATATTAAAATATCCCATTACGCACACAGGCTGAAGTCATTGCATAAGGCAATGTTAAAAAAATACAGATAATGCCCTATACTTGTTCAATCCGTCAGGAGAAAAAGTAATGTCTTTGTAGATTCATTTCAATTCACATTGTTTTAGACACAATTCCCTATCACCTCCCCATTTTGGTACCATCACTCTCTTGATGCCCATAAAGCGCAATTGACTTATTTGGTGTTTCTCTTGCAAAGTGACTGGCTGTCGGAGATGTACTTTAGCCCAATCTCACATCACTCCTGTGTTCTCCAATCCTTATTGTCAAGGCCCTAATGGTATCTCCTACATAGATTTTTCCACATGGACACTTCAAAATATATATGACAAAATCTGAATGGCAATTAATGTAGTCCCTCACTTTGTGCCCCCTGTCTGTAATGAGATATTAGAACTTATCTTTACAAAATTAGAGTTGACACGTCACATTTAGACATCCTTTTAGTGCCTCTCAACCATGTACCATGCTTCTTTAGAGGTTCACTTAGTGCATGGACCAGTTGGTCTCTTAAGTTGGTAGCCCACTTATATGCCATCATTGGTGGATCTCTTACCCAGGGTTTCAGTCTCTCATTCACCTACAATAAATGTCTATATATTATATCTTTCACATGTTCTGGCTGAGAAGAATATGTGGTAAAGCAAAAGATTTTTTAGTAGTTTTTTTTTTAAAGAAAATCAGTCTTCTGAAATCCCTTAGCATTACTCCTAGCCTCTTCCAAGAGGCTCATCTCATAGCTATCGCTTTTAAAATGTGCCACCATCTCATCAGCTCTTTCCACAAATGTATCATCAGTACTGTCAATATGCCTTACTTATAATAATTGCCTATAGGGTCATATCAGTTGGTTCCTGTATATATTGGTTACAAACTGTCCCTCTTTCACATCAACTACATTGTCAAGGAATGGTAACTTATGTCTGTCATGCATTAGAGTGAATTTAATAGCCGGAATCCTGGAATTAAGGTAATCTCGGAAGGCAAACACTAAATCATCTGTTCCTTGACAAACAAATAAAAGGTCATCTATGTAGTGGAGCCCGGAAAGTATAAAGCCAAAATTCACTGTTCCCATATACAAAACCATTCTCAAATATATAAATTGGCATATTCTGGGGCTACATTCGACCCCATTAACGTACTTTGGCTCTGTTCATAGTATCTGCCTTCTGAAATAATTCCTCTTTAAAACCCACTTAAAAAAATTGTAGCAGCTTCTCCATAACACGATCCATAATTCACACATAACTATTGTAACGTTTTCAGTCCCCTAATCATGGGGAATATAAGTATATAAAGAGGAATCATCCATTGTGCAAACAAGTTGTCTGAAACGTCACCCATCATTTCCAATTTGTTAATAATATCTGTGTTATCTCATACACGATTTGGTATGTACCACCACCAGATTCAGAACAATGACCAGTAAAGAAAAGGGTTAGAAAAGAGATGACATCCCTACAACAATGGGTCTCAATAAGTCTTTGTGGATCTTGGGTAAAAGATAAAAAGCAGGAATAATAGGGTTATCAATTTGTAGATATCTTCTAAATTGATCAGTGATTACACCCTTCTCCTCGTCAGCTTTAAGTGTTCTTTCAATATCCAACTTTTAACCTTTAGTGAGTAGCAACCTGCAGTTTCCTTTCTGTAGTAATTACAATAACCCCACTTTTGTTGGCAGGCTTAATGGTCATATATTAGTCCGTCTTAGTTAATGCCCCAGTTCAATTTGCATGAACCAAGAACAGGCTGGGATTCTTACTGGAGAATAGGGATGTAGCGAACTGCCGATTTGGTGTTCGCGAACGCCGTTCGCGAACACCGGCAAAAAATGCGAACGTTCGCGGACAGTTCGCGAACTTCGAACACCCGCTAAAATCGTTCGATTCGAACGATCTAAGGATTTTAATCATTCGATCGAAGGATTTTCATTCGAATCGAACGATCGAAGCCATTCGATCGAATGCTTTTCATTCGATCGAATGCTTACAATCGTTCGAACGAATGGAAATCGTTCGATTTTTAGCGGTCGAAGGAATTCGAATGGTCGAATGGTCGAACGACTTGTATTCGAATCGAACGCGAACTCAAAATGCGAACGTTCCCAAACGTTCGCGAACATTCGGCGGACGCGAACGGTCGAAATTCGCGCGAACTAGTTCGCAGCAGAACAGTTCGCTACATCCCTACTGGAGAATCCTCTTTTTGTAAGTGGACCACTGGGATATATTTTATTAAACAGTAGGTTGTAATTAAAGAGTTAAACTGGTGATCTTCCAACCTTGATTCTACCAACTCTGCTATATAAAGTTTATGTATTTCCAGATGCCCCTTTAAAAGAAGAGTAATATTCTACCCACTCGTTGGCTAAAAGCATACTGCTAGTGTTTTATTTATTATTTTTCTCAATATATTTGTGAAACAGACTGTTACATTGCCCGGCATCCAGCCTAATAGGTCTCTCCCTCCCCCCCTTCCTTGCATTCAAAGACCTTGACCAAGTTGGTCATACGTGAATGCCTACAACTCAAACCACTACAAAATTAATTTCAGTAAATTGTATTAATCTATTATGTTTGTTTCTGTTTTAACCTTTTGTTATGACCTTCCATATTTCTGCATTATTGGTATTTACATTGCAGGAGAAAACAAATAACATTGGTTAGAAAAGATTCTCAACTAAAACAAAAACATTCTTTTTTTATCTTGTCTGTAGCACAAATTATTTTTCTCTGAATGTAAAATTAGTCCGTTGTGCTTAATTTAAGATCAGATGTATTAGAAAATACCTGGATGTGATAAAACAATATTATTTCAAATAATAGCAACTCAATAATTAAGTTATTTACTTTTGTTTTGAAGACTTTATGCACATGATAGCAGAAGATATACAGTATTATCAAAAGGATACTTCATTAAAATGTTGTTAACATTTCAGGAGGTAGATAGTGGATAGGGACATTTTATAAAATTAACCTGAGCTAGCATAGTATGTGATCAAGGGATATTTCTATTATCACATCCTTAATGGCCTGATTTGTGGCAAACTGAAGCTGCTAATTAGTCGCTTTCCCCCATCAAGAACCCCTGCAGATCAGTGACCCTCACACCACCACAATACAAGTGGATGAGATTACTATAATGTTACCCAATGTTGCAAAGGTGATCTGGCACCAAACCTGATATTGTTGAAACTGTTAAACAGCCCAGTTTGCCATGATTATCGAAGGTAAGAAGGCACACACTCATATCAAAACAAGGTGCTGATCTAGCAGGAGGCTGCCCAAAAAGTCCAATATGAATACAATCAAAAAATTACAAAGTTGGATTGCAGACTCTTATCAAGAAAAAAATTATTTACTTACAGAAAATAAAAGTAACAAAGGCATAATCATCAGCCCTACGCATTTCGACAGACAAGCGGTCTTCATCAGGGGCATAACATTTAGATTTTTGATATTTTATGTCCTTGATGAAGACCACTTGTAAGTTAAAACGTGTAGGGCTAATGATTATGCTTTTGTAACTTTTCTTTTCTGTAAATAAATCATTTTATTCTTGATAAGAGTGTGCAATCCAACTTTGTAATTTTCAGTTCGCCGTCTATCCATCTCTCTTGGAGGTCGCCGCCTCTTAGCCAGTCGGCAGCATCAAGGGCAAATAAGGTCTTGAGTTGTATTAAAAGGGGCATAGAGTCAAGGGAGGAGGGGGTCATTCTTCCACTGTATAGAGCACTTGAAAGGCCCCATCTAGAATATGCCGTACAGTTTTGGTCTCCATCACTCAAACAGGACATTACTGTATTAGAGAGGGTACAGAGAAGGGCAACTAAGCTAGTGAAAGGTATGGGAAATCTTAGCTATGAGGAAAGACTGGCCAAATTGGGAATGTTCACGCTGGAGAAGAGGCGCTTAAGGAGTGATATGATAACTATGTATAAATATATAAGGGGATCATATAATAATCTCTCATGCTTTATTTACCAGTAGCTCTTTCCAGCTGACACAAGGTCATTCATTCCGATTAGAAGAAAAGAGGTTCCGCCTAAATGTTCGGAAGGGGTTTTTTACAGTGAGGCTGTGAAGATGTGGAATTCTCTCCCTGAATCAGTTGTACAGGCTGATACATTAGATAGCTTTAAGAAGGGGTTGGATGGTGTTTAGCAAGTGAGGGAATACAGGGTTATGGGAGATAGCTCATAGTACAAGTTGATCCAGGGACTAGTCCCATTGCCATTTTGGAGTCAGGAAGGAATTTTTCCCCCTCTGAGGCAAATTGGAGAGTCTTCAGATGGGTTTTTTTTTGCCTTCCTCTGGATCAACTGGCAGTTAGGTAGTTAATAAAAAAAAAAAAAAGGTTGAACTCGATGGACATGTGTCTTTTTTAAACCTTACTTACTATGTTACTATGTTACCTCAGTTTTTCTGAGCTTTGGCCAAAAGTAAGTGGTAGATTTATCAATGATTAAATTGAGAATACGTCAAGTTTTCCTGCAGAATTCCTAGTAATTTGTAGTAATGAGCAAATCTGCCCCATTTCACTTCACCAAAAAATTCACAAAACTGTCAAAAAATTCACAAAATGGGGAAAAATTGCAGGAATTTCCTTGCCTACCCTGCCTTTCCTTGCCTAGAGCCAATCTTGTTTGGCTTGCTTGTTTTGCCTGCCTTGCCTTGCCTGACAACTGCCTGTTTTGTTTGTGCCCTAAAAAAGAGAAGAGCCTATATTACCACTGCCATTATAGTTCTCCCCCACTAACTGCTTCCTTCACAGTTCATACAGTTCACACATCAACATCAAATATTTAGGCCAGTTGCCCTTCCAGAATCAATCAAAATTGATTGATCCATAATGATCTGCCTCGTTACAAACAGAAAGGTGAATAAGTACATGCTACACAGGTAATATAATAATGTACCTCCTATTGTAACATTTAAGCATATTATATATCACTGAAGAGTTCCATGACCTTATACAGGTCATAGAACTCCAAGGTGACATTATGTCCTCATATTTTTACAGCAGGGGTACATTAATTTATATTCTACCTAAATTTCAGAGATGACTAATCACAGATTATACTGATGATATCACTAAGAATGATTATATAATATACAAAAGCCATGAATATCTTGTAAATTATATCCTTATAAACGGTGAGTACTGATGTCATCAGTTTTAAACGGCGAGTAGTGATGTCATTTCTGTCACATGACGCACTAAAACTTGTGCATTATAATAAATAAAGGACCCCCTGTTGCAAAATATGAGGCTATTAGAAGTTACCTTGGAGTTCCATAAAGTGTAAAAAGTATAAAGTTCAGCTAAACAAAAATAAATGTAATATCTGTATTTGTGTTTTTTTATTTTATCATAAAGTTTACATTTCTATGCAGCAGAACTTAATTTTCCAACATTGTTATGAAAAAAGTTTATGGAGAGAAGAATCTGAATAAGCATTTCTGCATTCTCATTTGTAGTCTTGAACTACACACATCCCATGAGAGGGCTACTGTCAAAAAGTGTTAGTCAGCGTACAAGTTATCTTTATCTCCAACAAAATCTCTCTTTTTTGTTATTTTATAAAATATTCTTTTGCTCAATGTGTGATTCTGCTTGATGTATTCACATGCAGCAAACCGTGTTGACTACCACTGATTAAATGAGATTCCAAATATGTGAGATCAAGTTCCCCATTAAAAATGCAACTACAATGTACCCAGGGGCAGACTATAGATCTTTCACATTTGTATTGGAACTCTCTAGAGTCAGGAATGATTGTTGATGTTCCTGGAAACCCATTTTTTAATCCAAAGACCCTGTGGAAATTCTGAGAAGTTGTTAGGGGTGGGAATTTGAAGAAAAACAATTATTCTTAAAATGTTTTTGCATTACATGTTTATCGATTGCTTAAAACACACTGGGGGCCATCTATAAAGTTAGCGCAGCGCATATTTTTTCGCAAATGGTTGTATTGCCCATGTTTTTTCCTGAACACTAATATATTGCACTGCTCTGCTCGTCTTTCTGTTTTTTGCGAATTTGCATTGTCAATAAATTTTCGCAAATGGCTTGCAAATGACACGGGTGTTTGCGTGAGTGTGCCCACTGTTCAAAGTTGTTGTGGGCCAAAATAGCATTAACAGTAACTTAAATTCGCAAATTGCGAAAATCTTTTGCAAATATTTTCTCTGCCACCAAAGTTGTGGCGTAATTCAAACGCAGAGTGTGCACGTATTCGCAATTTTTGACATATTTAAAAAGCTCCTATAGACATTGTGAAAAAAAAATTTGCAATTCTGTTTGCACTTTCTTATTCAGCTTTATAAATGCAACAATTCGCAGGCCAAATATATTCACTGTGCAAACCAATCTGCCCTGCGCAAAGTTTATAAATGAGTCCCACTAATTCCAAACATAGTGTTTGATTTATTTGTTTAAAAAAAAAGATTTCCTTAACTTTATCACTAGTGATGGTCGAATCCATTCGACAGACACTAATTAGTGGCAAATTTCCGCGTTTTGCCGAAAGTGAATTGATTCACGAAACTGCAGTGACAATTTGCCAACAAAAAATCCGAGTACAAAAAAAATTGTCACGCGTCAAAATTGTCGCGCGCATAAAAATTGTCACGCATAAAAATTATTCGGACGCCCATTGACTTTAATTTGGACCAAGTAGTCACGCATATAAAAATTGACGCTCGCGTCAAAATTGATGTGCATCAAAATTATATTGACGTCCATTGACTTCAATGGGTTTTCGCAAATTTTTCGCTGTTTTCGTGAATTTCGGGACAGATTTGCCCATCACTATGCCCATCACAGCTGAGATATATGATGATGTTAACTTTCCTCAAATGAAAAAAAACACATGTACTGGAAGTTCCATATTGTTTAAGTTGGGCCAGCAGTGTGGTTATAAGCCTAAACACCATTGGGAAGCAGCTAGTAAGCAACAAAGTTCTAGTTCTGTTCCATTGAGGACAAGAGCTCTCTTGGAAAGTCTAACGGGCCTAGTTATTAAAATTAAAATTTCTTTTTTATTCACATAAAAAAATTTGTCCTCTAAATGTTTTTTTTTATCTCTTTAAAACTCTAAAAATGTGAGATTTATTAAATGTAAAAACCACAAAAAAACTATACTGGACCCTTCTTTTTTAGCCAGACTTTTAGAGGTTTTCAGATTTTTTTCACTAGCAATTGTCTGAAGAACTCAAATCTTTAGAGGGTCTCATATTTTTTAGTGTATTGTTCAAGTTTTTTATGTTAAGATCTTTTAATAAATGACATGGCATTTGTGGCTTTATGGAAAATGAATTTATTTGTGGTTTCTAAATCCTCTAAAACCACTAAAATAAGAATGTTGACAAATGGACCTCTTCTAATCTTTAAATATTTGCTGATGGATCTTGCAAGGAATTCAACTATAACTAACGACTATATTTCTTATAGTAGAATTTAATTATTGCTACTATATCTGTGTGTCTTCAAAATTGGATTCTGTAAAATTATTCCAGGAGGTCTTGTGTTTATGAAAATCCATAACTACCAAACTGTGTTGTTATAAGGCTCCTGTTCTTCTACAATCCTACAGCAGAGACAGAACTTCGGCATGACTTTTTAACTTTGGCTTAAGCTGTCCTTTAAGCGGGCAACATCTTTAAAGGAATTATTAAATACATTAAAGGATCCAGAGTTATTTCTTTAGCTTTTTCTTGCTTCTGATTTTTATAAAGCTACCTTCCTACAGTACTTACAATGGAAAAAAACAGAGTAGCAGAAATCTAGTTTCATCTTCTTGCTTCTGTAGTATGTAGGCAAGTTAACTATTACATATCCTTCTTTTGCTATCCAGCTGAAATGAATATGAGAATAAAAATATAAGAATGAGGAAATGGGCACAATGAGAACATTGTGACGTGGTAATCAATCAGAATAATAAACTTCTACAGCAGGTCCCTCTTGAGAATCCTTCATTATTACTGAGTGGGATAAACTTTAGAGATGATGGAGTCCTAAACATAAGCCTGTATTCTTCATGTCCACCGTGGACTTATGAGAGTGAAGAATGGACTTCGTTAACAGTTCGTATGGTTTCTGAAAACTAAAATGTGCCTGTTTTTTTAAACTTGTGAATAATCTGCTGGTTGTATCTATAATGTAGGAACCAACACAATAGTTCAAAGTCAAAGTAAACTTTATTGTCATCTCAGCAATATACGAAAATACAGTGAGACGAGACGACGTGGCTCCAGCTAGTACATATCACAAAAAGGCATTTAAAAATACACAATAAATATGTAAACATGAAATGTGCAATTTTCCTGAATAAAGACCATGGTCTGATACAGGACCATCCCTTTAGGCCAATGTAGCTTATAACTAATAAGAAAATACTAATATTTTCTGCAAAGGATGAGCAAAATGATGGGCAACAACCACAGAGATCTTTCAATCTGAAAATCAGCATTTATTTAAGGCATATCTTTATTTGCAGTGCTATAGATAACTCATGAGACATATGACTGATTAGACCAGTGATCCCCAACCAGTAGCTCATGAGTAACATGTTGCTCTCCAACCCCTTGGATGTTGCTCTCAGTGGCCTCAAAGCAGGTGCTTATTTTTGAATAACCAGGTGAAACAAGGTGCACTGCCAAACAGAGTCTCCTGTAGGTTGACAATTTACATAGGGGCTACCAAATGGTCAATCACAGCACTTAGTTGGCACCCCAAGAACATTTTTCATGCTAGTGTTGCTCCCCAACTCCTTTTACTTCTGAATGTTGCTCACGGCTTCAAAAGGTTGGGGATCCTTGCATTAGAGGATGTTGACATGAAACAGCTCCCACTCTCCTATATACACCTCTAGTTTCAAGACTAGTAGAAAATCTGGGAATAAAGTCATGCGTTGCCTTGTTTCTGTATTAATATAGTCACATAGCTCAAATCAGTATCTACAAAGGTTCAAAGACAAAGGAAGCAGAAGCTTTTGTTTTGTTTTTGGATTAATGTTTGGAGTGCTGTATATTGTATACAGGTGTAAGATTAGTTATCCAGAATGCTGGGGAACTGGGTTTGTTCCATAATATGGATCTCAATATCTTGAGTCTACTAAAATGAATTAAACCCAATAGGATTGTTTTGCCCTCAATAATGATTAATTATATCTTAGTTTGGATCAAGTACAAGGTACTGTGTTATCATTAGTATGGGAGATGGCCTTCCAGTAATGTGGAGCTTTGCATAGTAAGTTACATAGTAAGTTAGGTTGAAAAAAGACACACATCCAACAAGTTCAACCTTTCTGGATAACGAGATTTGGAATAACGGATCCTAAACCTGTACCATTTTCTCTAGTATATTTTATCATTCCTGCAAGCATTTCAAATTGGGTGCCATGCTGAATCATTTTGTATAACCAGCCTCTAATTTTAGATGCACCTTCAATTATTTTCAGGACCTAGCTCAGTCCTTAAGTGGAATATAAAAATTTTGGAGAGACTCAGGTAAAGGCACTCTAGGACCATCTAATCAGTGCTTGCTCTGTCAATTAGTTAAAAGTTGTCCTATTTCAGAAGCATACCTTAAAGGTTGATTAAATTTAGTGATGCACCGAATTCACTTTTTTGGATTCGGCCGAACCCCCGAATCCTTCGTGAAAGATTCGGCCAAATACCGAACCG
The DNA here is from genome assembly GCF_017654675.1 of Xenopus laevis. Lineage (NCBI taxonomy): Eukaryota > Metazoa > Chordata > Amphibia > Anura > Pipidae > Xenopus > Xenopus laevis. The sequence continues at coordinate 116,822,983 of NC_054376.1, forward strand.
AATCCGAACCCTAATTTGCATATGCAAATTAGGGGTGGTAAGGGGAAAACATTTTTTACTTCCTTGTTTTCTGACAAAAAGTCATGCAATTTCCCTCCCGCCCCTAATTTGCATATGCAAATTAGGATTCGGATTCGGTTCGGCTGGGCAGAAGGATTCGGCCGAATCCGAATCCTGCTGAAAAAGGCCGAATCCTGGCCGAATCCCGAACCGAATCCTGGATTCGGTGCATCCCTAATTAAATTGGCATGTCATTGTAGAACATGGGACTCTTATTCAAACTGATGTATTCTAATTTATTAGGATAAACTAGGGGATGGCATTCAGTACTGGCAGAAAGGAATAGTTTACCTCTATAACTAGTTATGGCAACATATTAGAACATAATTGGCCAAAATATGTTTAAGGGATTTCCCCAAGCTGAAGCGAAGGGCTTTGATAAAACATTAGATTTTATGTCAACTTTTCTGGGCCTGAATCAGAGCAACTATGACATTTTAATACACAAGTCATGCAGATCAGGCTGTTTATTTAAATGAATAATAATTTTTTTATAAATGGTCATAAATTATGTTTTTTTCCCATGGCTTGCCTTAATTAGATGATGACTATTAGATGATTGTATGGACATTGGTGCCTTTTTTTTACGTATCGGAGATAAAAGTGAAACAGGCACAGCTGGTATTAATTGAAAGCAGATCCACAACATGTAGAACTGCTAATTAGGTACAGCTGGGTAAGAGCATGCAAATCCATTCATGGAAAAAGATGAAATGATGGATAGGTTAGAATAAATCTGGCTGAAGTACAGTGTAGCCATGGTGAATATATAAGGGCATAAGCTTCAGTACAGGTGGTCCATGTTCAATATGACTTTTTTGTAAGTTCTTAAAAATTAATTATCATTTATATTTAATTACTGGAACATGTTAAACTACTCATGTACAACATTTACATAAAATGCCATGTAACTGTACGAGAAATCTTACAATCCAGAAACATGCAAACCATCAGCAGGGCAATGTTTATGAAGTTGAATTCCTTTACCCAAAAAATAAAGGCAATCTATAGGTGCATGAGATACACAGTTGGAGTTATGTACTCATTTCATTTTTATTTGATATTGCAGGTATTGTACCTGTTATCCTAAATGCTTGGGACCTGGGGCTTTCTGGATAAGGGGTCTTATGACCTCAAGTCTACTAAAAATAATTTAAACATTAACCCAATTTTTTGTCATGTTGTAATTTGATTTCAATGCAAGGTACTGTTTAAATATTACAGGGGGAAAAGGAAATCGTTTTAAAAAATTTAATTATTTGATTAAAGGGGAACTATCACGAAAATGAAAATTTAATATAAGCTTCATCATACTGGAATAAGAAACTTTCTAAATACAATCAATTAAAAATTCTGCATCATTTCAGAAATAATCAAGTTTATTTCACTATTCCTCTCTCAGCATCTGTTTCTCTTCATTCTGTCTTCATGCAGCAGTTGGATGTCAGATATTCATTGACAGTTAGATTCAATATATCTTATAGGGGGGCTCCTTTTGCCTAGCAGATGTATTAGAGCTCACTCAAATAACTGATCCCAGTATAAACAAAATAACTGCCTTTTGCACAAATCCTGCATGTAGAGAGACACGACGTTCTGTGATTTTAATAGATTGAGCTCTACAGTGGCGTAACTAGATATTACTGGGCCCCACAGCAAATTATTTTTCAGGCCCCCAAAATGTTTAGAGGTTGACTTGTTTCACCAATATTTATTTAAATTGTATATGAATTAAGGCCTCGTGGGGCCCCTATACCTCCTGGGCCCCCCTGCAGCCGCAGGGTCTGCTTCCTCTATAGTTACGCCCCTGGAGCTCTAATACATCTTCTAGGCAAAAGTTTTTTCAGCATATTGAAAAAAGTTTTCTAAATTACCGAAGAGAAGAAGATGGTGCTTGTGAACTCTGATGCCCTGAATCTACAACGAGGGGTAAGTAAAGAGTTAGAGGCATTTACCCAGGGTAACACCAAGGATGGGGGGAGCAGGGAAGAGTAGGGAAGGGGTAGGGGATTTTAATAAAAAAGATTTGGTTCTTCTTTAAAGTCCTTAGCTAGAAACCAATATTCAGTTCTAAAATGTAATGAAATACCTTATAGGCTGAAGTTCACCCACTGGCTTTTAGAGCAGAGCCAAGGTAGCTGAGCACATTTGCTTTTATTTGGGCTAATACGTGTAGTACAGGGTTTCCTGATCAACATATGTGGAACCAGGGAAGTATTTAGCACATTAAGCCATGAGACCATGTCCGCATTTGCATGCAAAACAGTAAGAATCCTGGGAAGGAAAATACGTTTTCCCACAAAATTTCATTTACATGGATAAAAACCAACAAGATAATAACATTTACTGGTTTTTCAGGGCAAAATAGTGTCACTTACACAGGCAGACACACACTGGTATATTCCAGCAACTGTCACTTGTAACTACAGTATGCCATTTTATGAAAAGTGCTTTATTTGTGAATGTTGGTCATGATGCCAACATCATTCATTCTAAGCAAGCCTCGGGATATTATAAAACAAACGCGTTGCCCAGAATACTGTTGGTTATATCACTACCCTTCAGATGAGACCTTTCCCTCCTTTCAAAATGGATAAAAACTGTCAAATACAGTATAGGTATAGCATCCGTTATCCGGAAAGCTCTGAATTACAGATAGGATAGACTCCATTTTATCCAAATAATCCAAAATTTTAACAATTATTTCCTTTTTCTCTAATAATGAAACTGTGCATTGTACTTGATCCCAACTAAGATATAATTAATACTTATTGGAGGCAGAACCAGCCAATTGGGTTTATTTAATGTTTACATTAATGTTTAGATCATTCATTTCTTCAGGTAGATAAACAAAAAAACAGAAGGAATACATTCATCTAAACTGCCCATTTCCCCTTAAATTTCTTATATGAAATTGGATGTTACTTATGGTAGCAGAGATGTTAATAAGTTTAATATAGAGCTCTGGCCCTTTAACACAAGATGAAATGCCCGAAGGATGAAGGAATGGGCTGAAATTTAGTAGAGCAGAAAACTCTAAATGATGCAGAGATAATTCCTTAAGTGTGAGAATGTCCCTTCCCCATACAAGCTTCACAGGCCAGTGCTCTACTTAAACTGACAAAATGGAACAAAGAAATAAATGATACATTTTTCCTTCTTGTATAGCATGGAAATTTGCAATTAGAACATGGACCAGAGAGCTTGCTATTAAATTCCTCCCAAATGTCACTACTAAATAACTCTAAAGAAGTTATATCTGCTGTTATACAAAAGTGTTCATCCTATTTACATTGCAACACACTTCAACAAATCATGTTTTTTAACACAGTTATCTTAACTAAATTACTAAACGTTTCATATGAGACCATTGCAGTTATTGTCTGGCCCTTTAAGAGTTATTCTTGTATGCATGTCCGATACATGACATTGGATTATGTTGCGAGAAAGTAACTACTGTGGGAGATTTCACTTTTTATAGCTGTAGGCAAGCAGGTTTCTTATGTAGATAAAAGATACAAAAAACAGGACTTTGCCTTCACTTGATTCCACACAAAAAAACATGATCAGGGTGATTTTGGTTCACAGTGAAGGACAGAAAATATATGAGTAGCTCAGGGCCTTCTCACAGACAGTGGGACATTGCAAGGTAAACACCCCGTTACTCAAAGTTCAACATAGTTAGATGGGGTTGAAAAAAGACCAAAGTCCATCAAGTTCAACCCCTCCAAATGAGACCCATTCATACATACACACACTGACTCCTCCATACACTCATATAAACTATATATACTCATACACTAACTATAGTTTTATTATTACAATAGCCTTTTAAATTATGTTTGTCCAAGAAATCATCCAAGCCACTCTTATAGTCATTAACTGAATCAGCCATCACAACATCACCCGGCAGTGCATTCCACAACCTCACTGTCCTGACTGTGAAGAACCCCCTACGTTGCTTCAAATGAAAGTTCTTTTCTTCTAGTCTAAAGGGGTGGCCTCTGGTACGGTGATCCACTTTATGGGTAAAAGGGTCCCCTGCTATTTGTCTATAATGTCCTCTAATGTACTTGTAAAGTGTAATCATGTCCCCTCGCAAGTGTCTTTTTTCTAGAGAAAACAACCCCAACCTTGACAGTCTCCCCTCATAATTTAAGTCTTCCGTCCCTCTAACCAGTTTAGTTGCACTTAGTCTCTGCACTCTCTCCAGCTCATTTTTATCCCTCTTAACGACTGGAGTCCAAAACTGCACTGCATACTCCAGATGAGGCCTCACCAAGGACCTATAAAGAGGCATAATTATGTTTTCATCCCTTGAGTTAATGCCCTTTTTTATACAAGACAGAACTTTATTTGCTTTAGTAGCCACAGATTGACACTGCCCAGAATTAGACAACTTGTTATCTACAAAAACCCCTAGTTCCTTCTTAGTCAATGGACTACTAACATCATTTTTTAAAAAAAAAAAAAAATTGGTTTGTATAGATGGAAAAAAAACACCAACACAAATTAAACTTTAAAATCGCAAAGTCTTTATTAAGAAATAACTAACCGAAACTCCGCTTCAGAAAAGGTGGCACGGCGACGATCCATCTTGCGGTGCTCAATTTCTCGTCCCTGGCTATCTCCTATAAGGAAGGCAGGGAGGAGAAATCGAGCGCCACAAGATGGATCGCCCGATCGTTTTCTGAAGAGGAGCGCAAGTGGATTTTTTACTGAGTGCTATTCTCATATCCACACCTAGCAATGCAGGTGTCAGGGAGCTGTTATCCTGTTACCCTCCAACTGTTCTGTTGATAAGCTGCTGAGGGAGGAATAGGAAGGGGGTGATACCACTTCAACTTTCAGTGCAGCAGTAAAAGTGACTAAAGTTTATCAAGTCACATGTCTGAGGGCACCTAATAACTAACAACATGTCTAGCCCCATGTCAGATTTCAAAAGTAAATATAAAAATATGTTTGCACTTTTGAAAAAAAAAAATCAATGCAGGCTTCTGCTGGAGGAGCACTGATGCTTTTTGAAGAATATAGAATAAATAAAGGGCTGGTTTGGGGGAAACTCGTGGTGCAAACTATTCTGTCATTGGAATAATGCAGTGTACGGCTCGTTCTGTTGACATATAATTTGTTATAATTTTATTGTCAAATCTAGCTCTGATATCTGATATAATTTACTGTACATTTGGTTGGCTGCTTCCCTTGTGCGTTAATGCTGATTGATCATGGGTAGAGAAAAACACCAAATTATATAAAAAGCTCACACTCCAGTGGAACATACCTTAATTAACAATGTATGTTCTTTTATTTATTTCAAAAGGTGATTGAGAATGATAGGTTTTCCTTTATGAAGTTATATTCAATTCAGCTCATTAAATAAATACCCTATTACTCACTGGAGCACCTTTTGTGAAGGCCATGCTCACACTATATTCAGTAATTAACACAACACACAGTCTATAAAGCCCAGCCCTGTGTGACATATTGGACATGGAAATGATTACAATATGCTTTTGAAAGCAGCTAATAAAGTGAGATGTGAGAATTGCCTAGCAGCTTGTCATGTTTGTTAGATATGAGATGAAATTAAAGCATCTTTGTCTTCTTTTTTTTAATATCCTTTTATTGGTCTGTAAATTTCTCTCCTTTGCCCTCCGGCTAAAATCAATACACTGTAGCATTAACCCAGTGTTTGAATATTGCTTCCACTCATGGTGACCTGCCCTAATATTAATAAAAACAATTTATATTGCAGCTATCGGCTTATATGGGAGCAATGCAATTATGTACCATTTCTTGTCCATGTGCACACTTTGCAAAGGGTGGGGGGCTTCATCGATGTGCCTGTAAGGCTTTCAAGGTCTGTGTTTCCCAGTAGATTAAACTCTCCTGTGATGAAGATCTAGACTAGGGAGATAAGTCAAGTTTTCTTCACTAGGTGGCCAACAACAGAGGGTCATTTGTGATGTGCTGTCACGTACATGACCAAGGAGTCACAAGAGATGTGAGAAGCCTCTCCTAAACTAAGTCCCACAGGAGAACAAGCAACTGAAGTTGGGAACAGGTCTGGACTCAGATGAGGAATGGCAGGCGTGCTAAGAACAGGAACTCCCAGAAGTGTGGTCAAATTCAGGCAGAGGTCGATCCAGGCGGCAGTCAATCAGCAACAGGAATCAATCAGTAGAAGAAAACTCAAGAGTCTTTACCAGAAAAGGCGCAGATCACTTTGCAAAGAACTGCAGGCCTTGGCTTCTATTTAAGCGCAGTGTGCATGCACCAGACGAGTTTGCAGCCTGTATATGTGGGCACGCTTCGGCATTAGTATGCACGCGGTCGATTTTTTCAGGACCAGAGCTCGAAGTGTTTCAAATATAAACTCTCATTTCCAACTAAAATGTGTTCAGTTCCTTTAATGACTGTTAGTTCACATTCCATTTCTGAGGAGAGACAGTCAAAAGGGCAATAAAAAGGTGGAAAATATGAATGCAAAAGTGTGAGTATACATAGAAACACACACACAGACTGAATGTTTTCATTGATAATGAAATAAATACCATCAAAATAATAATAATACAACATGAATATACAGTAGTTTAGATAATACTGGATATTTTTGACTTCCGATTTTCCTTCTCTCCAGCCTGAAATGTAAAATTGTAAGTGCTATCTGGGTGCCCAAGGCTACATTTTTATTGTTGTTATGCTTTTGTATTAGTTATCCATCTGTTCAGGCTCTCCTCAGGCTGACATTTAACTGTTTGCCTGCTATAGATCCTAGAAAGACCTGAATGCGAAAACTGTTTATTTCAAGTTTCCAGGTTCTATATGGATCAAGAGTAGTCAAGCGTATAGTATGGAAGACATAGTATTATTCCACTAATCATAAACAGAGTTGCCACCTGACCAACCTAGCTTGTAAATCACTAGCCAGGACTGGCATTGGAAATTAAAAATTATATTAGATTTTAAATGCCCTATAATCCTTCACCTTCTTTGCCATCTCCAGGGTGCCCCAGGAGACCTTAAGGAAGTGAAGGAGATGGGGCCATGGCTAGGGTTGCCACCTTTTCTGGAAAAAAATACCGGCCTTCCTATATATTTATCTTCTTTCCCCTTTAATAACATTGGGATCAGCCATCATTTTTACCGGGCAGGCAGGTAAAATACAAGCCAGATAAAAACAACCTTATAGACTCTTTATGGCTTAAACACGACACAATCAAATCGACCGCACAAATCTATAAGCAGACTAGAGCAACCATAGATGTAGACAATTCTACCACAAATTTCACGAAATAGACAACAATAATCCCACAATCAGAAAACAAAGATATCCTTCAATATCACACACGGCTGATAAAAATCTTACCGGCTAGTATGTACCATGTCTCTACAAATACTACATCACACCTGACACCACTAAAGTGAGAGCAGATATGATACACTGCTTATGGTCATGCCCACACATACAAAAATTCTGGGAGGAAATCGCCAGGTACTGGAAAGGCTTGTCTGGGAAAACAATGAATATCAATGGCACATGGGCTATATTTAGTAAACTGTCAAAACACCTCTAACATCTCTAAACCAGAAAAAGCCTTAGCAGAACGACTAGCAGCGGCAGCTAGGAAAGCCATTTTACAAACATGGTTATCCCAATCTCCTCCACCTATATATCTAGTACAAAAAAAACACATTTTTCATCTAGATTGGGTGGAAACCCTGAAAAACAAAGAAAAATACAGAAACATTCTTTGATACCTGGCTAACCTATATAAACACTCTTCCACCAAACTGCTAACTGCACAAATCTTCCAACACACAACTTGGACAAGAGGAACCAATCTTGTCCGAGAAGCGGAACAACTATTAATGAGTGCAGAAGATTTCCAACAACGAATCACAGTGGAACCCCCCAGGAGTCATTACCTCAGCAGACTGTTCACAAGTCCTTTACTGTAATCATAAAACACTAGTAACTTGCCCCACCGCCTACAGGAAGCAAACCGATAAAGTGGTTCTAATACTCAAAAGATAGCGGTATACCTGAACTGTTTTGATGGTCACCTTGGTAAGATCTAAAATTGTTAAAGCAACACTGTTCTTCTAAAATTTGATTTGAACTTGACATTTATGTTGTTAATTTATTTTACTTTTTTTGTTATATTTAATTTTACTTGTGAAGCATAAGAAAATAAAAACATTTTGAAAAAAAATATACCGGCCAGGTGGCAACCCTAGCTACGACAGGGGCTAGGAAGGAAGCTGGAAGTGGTTCAGTGGCAAGGGGTTGTGGGAAATGTAGTGCAGAAGGTGATTGATTGGAGGCTGGAGGAAAAGGGTGATAGGGATAGAACAGGAGGAGTCAGTTACCATTTTACTTTTGCAGCTCCCACCCTTACTCCCTTAATGAGGGTGATGGTAGTATGTAGAATGTTGAAGCAATAGTATCAGCTAATAGTGGAAGTAGTTTAGGTCTGAGGCTAGCGGTTGCGAATATCACCTGCTGTTAAAAGGGGAGAAGTTAAAGAAAAAGGGGCTAGCCTCAAGGTTTACAATATTTAAGAAACAGGGGATCTCCATAAATCAACCTTAAGCTTCTAGAGGGGGGAGGAGATCCAGCTGGTGTATTAGAAAGTTGGTTACATTTGCAAAATGTATAGTGATATGACAGGTAACTTGTGGTTATTGGCTGCAGACTTTTCACCCCATAAAGATGTGTTGACTGGTGTTTTCAATCCAAGGATGATGCTGGTGGAAAAAGGGTCCGAAACTTGACACTGCCCATGTCATGTACTTGACAAGGATTCCTAAATGATTTAATCCTTTCTGGAGCTCTGGAAACTCACTCAGTGGTGTTTAGAGTTTTTGTAGTAGCATGGAATACATTATACAACTTCTAAGATCTCCTTTTCTTCAATTAAATATAGAAAAGTCAAGAAATAACTAGCTCCCTGCACAAAAAGGCCCTTCCCCTTTCCAGGAAAACTCTTATAATTAAGCAAAGCAGCTTTTAACCAAATTGTTTCTGCCTCAACAAGCAATTAGGACAGGCAGTGCTGATAATATGCAGTACAATGAGTTCTCCTCTGTCCAACCCCTCCCTGTTGATATCCCCAGATCCCCTCAGTCCAACTTTTTTTCAAGAACATTCAGGCTAAAAAATGTTGCTCTTCAAACAGCAAAAATAAAACTTCCCTTAAATGTACCAATCATGGTGACTGCATGGTGATGTTACTGAAAAGGATATTGTGCTGTATGCAAAAGTCGTTTTCATAATTCATTATAAGTCATCAAGGGCAGGGAGATTCTCTCTGGGGTTTTTAATTTAAGTTGCACTGACACAAGGCAGACCTGTTGATCCAGGCAGAAGACATGTTACATATTAGTGTGATTGCAAATCTCAGGTGCTCATACCCAGAGTCCTTCTTAAAAAGTCTCTTCTTCTTCTGATGGCTTAGACCAGGAATCCCTAACCTTTTGAACCCGTGAGCAACATTTAGAAGTAAAAGGAGTTGGGGAGCAACGTGCATGAGAAATGTTCTTGGGCTGCCAAATAAGGGCTGTGATTGGCCATTTAGTAGCCCCTATGTGGATTGTCAACCTACATTGAGGCTCTGTTGGGCAGTACACCTGGTTTTTATGCAACCAAAACTTGCCTCCAAACCTGAAATTCAAAAACAAGCATCTGCTTTGAGGCCACTGGGAGCAACATCCAAGAGGTTGGAGAGCAACATGTTGCTCACGAGCTACTGGTTGGGGATCACTGGCTTAGACAATGTGATAAAACCTACTCATGGGTAAGAAATCACTGGCACTCAAAGGGCAGGTGCAAGCATGGACAATCCCTTGCGTTTATTAGCAGAAAATGCCTTTTCTGCTAATAAACGCAAGGGATTGTCCCTGCTTGCACCTGCCCTTTGAGTGCCAGTGATTTCTTACCCATTTGCTGTTGGAGGGTGCCGACCCCTTTGTGACCGTGCACCGGGCAATCAACACTTAGGCCAGGGAGTGCGAGAAGAGCTTTTCATATAAAATCTACTCACCCCGGTGGTCCAGTGGTGCGGCGGGGACACTCGCCACGCCAGTCTGTTTCTGCCGCCATTGTGGTCTCTTAGAGCGCGCGTGCCCGCGTCTCGTTCTATTTATTGACGCAGATGCGATTTGGCGAGAAAATCTTGGCACGAAACTGACGCTATAAAAAGCTCATTGGAGCTTTTAGACTTTGCCTGTGATAGGATCTGTTTCCTGTGGTTCCTGAGCTTAAAGCTATTTGTTATTCTGTCTGATTCCTGTTTTGACCCCTGCCTGGCTAACAACTATTCTGAATGCGACCATTGCCTGTTCTACGACTACCTCTTCCGCTGAATCTCTTCTGATTGATTACCCGGTTTGACCCTTGCCTGCCTGACAAAGGCCTGTTCTGACAACGATTCTTCTTTACGCCTTGTACTGTGACCTTCTGTCCAAAGACTCTTGCTTTACAGTTGTGCCCCTCTGCTTGTCTAGAACCCCTCGTCTTGCACCTCTCGTTTTAAGACCTGGTGGCATCTGAGTAGCTGAGGGCTCCTCCCGAAGCCAAAGGCGGCTGCTACAGGCAGAAGCACGAGCCGAGACCAGGGTGCTTGGCATCGGTTCTAGATTTAGGGTGCCAACCGTTACAGACAAGGGCTTTCGTGGATAAATACTATGCATTAAATGGGTATAAACCATCCACCCTAATGTTGCTAGACTATAAGCAACATCATTCTACAGCTTTATGCATGATGGAAACAATAGTCTATCAACCACAGGTTTCTAAACCAACACAGCATTCCAAAATGTTTTAGAGCCTCCAAGGACCAGCAGGCCAACTTATGCATGAAACTTTTGTCAGTGAGAATTCTGGCTCTTCTCCTCTCAGTCTCCTATAATTATTGTCAAAGGCCGTAAACAGCACCATATCAACCCTTCCAAAATGTTATTATGGTAACAAGCTGACTGACGTAGCACTAGAAGGCATTATTTTTATCAGAATTCCAATAAATTTTTGGTTTCACAAAAACATTCGCCAACAGCTGAACACGGAAATTTGCAGTGAATCCATGGCTGCCAAATTTATTCACCTATCACTAGTTAGGGTGACAGATCTCTTTAAGTCAAAATATGGGGCTGGCCCCTTGAGGGCACTTGGAGCCTGTTAGGGTAAGATTTAGATGAATACAGGTATATATTTGCTGCCGTAGATATTGGATATTGGATCTATGGCTGAATGACTGATACATTGACATAAGGGGGTCCTGGCCAAAGGGGAGAGAGAGAGAGTGATGATAGATAGACAGACAGACAGACAGACAGACAGATAGACAGATAGATAGATTGATAGATAGATAGATGATAGATAGATAGATGATAGATTGATAGATAGATGATAGATTTTTTTTCTTTTTATGCAGTTAGAAGCCATAATGCAATAGAGAGAGAGAGAGCGAGAGAGCGAGAGAGCGAGAGAGAGAGAGAGAGAGAGAGAGAGAGAGAGAGAGAGAGAAAGTGATGATAGATAGACAGACAGACAGACAGACAGACAGACAGACAGACAGACAGATAGATGATAGATAGATAGATAGATAGATAGAGAGATAGATAGATAGATAGATAGATAGATAGATAGATAGATAATAGATAGATAGATAGATAGATAGATAGATAGATAGATGATAGATAGATAGATAGATAGATAGATAGATAGATAGATAGATAGATAGATAGATGATAGATTGATAGATAGATGATAGATAGATTTTTTTTCTTTTTTATGCAGTTAGAAGCCATAATGCAACCCAAGAGCTTTGTTCTATTTCTCAGTTACTTACACAACATCCGCTGCAAGTTCCATAGCACCTTTTTTTCCACTAGGGTTTTGATGATGCAGGATTATATCATTGCTAAATACTATTGAGCTGACATATAGATAATAGACAAAAGTATCCGTTTGAATGCAGAAAAGTAGATCAAAAAAAGAGAACCCCCACCATTTTTGTTTAAAGAAAGTTACTTATATACAGGAGTGTACAAGTCTTTGGGGACCAAGGATCCCTCTTTGTTGTGTAATGAACTGCAGAATAAATACAGTGGCATTTGGACAGGTTTTAAATGGCCGAGTATGGTTATCCAGAGATGCTAAAAGGCTTTTCAATTTCACAAGTCACTTTCAGTTTCCTGACCATTACTCTAAAGCGAGTGAGATTTCCATTGTTGGATTTACTTACAGTGCCTTACAGTCATAAAGACTATCATTTGTTACCAATCTGTTTGTGTTCGGGTCACTTTGTACTAGAATTTGTTTACTTTCCTCCTACTCCCTATGCTGAAGGCTCAGGGCTCATTGAGTTGGACTTAACACAGACACTGGTGAGTTTACTGTGGATGATGTACTACAGAGTCCTCAATATACCAGAAGATGAAGGCCATTTTTAATAGAAGCAACTTTTTGGGCTGCCCTGATTGTGATTGTTTGGCATTTAAATGAAGTCAGCCAATAAATCCCTTCAAGTTGGATTTTCTAGGAGTATCTCGCAATCTTTTACATGATCTGGTAACCTTACCTATTAGGTCTGAGGTCAGGACTAAAATAAATAAGCTTTTAATTCAGTCTTTCTTGGCCAAACAATCAGCCATTCAACCAACTTAGGAACCAGAGTTGGGCCAGAGCCCTAGGCAACCCGGCTAGCCAGAGAGAGCACATACAATGTTTAGTGTTCTGAGGAAGGCCCAGACTAAGGATATATGGATGGAACAGGTACTTGAACAGCGCTCCCTTGATCTTTGCACCCTAGGCATGTGCCTTTTCCGCCTACCCCTAGTTCTGACCCTGTAGGGAACCAAATATGAACAGCTTTCTAAAATGCTATACGTGAATAATCAGGCCAAAGTGGAAATGCATTGAAGGACAAGGAAAGGCGGAAAATGATAAAGCTACATCGGAAATGGAAACTGCTGGACCCTTAGTTTCATGTTCCTGGTTAAGATTCTCACTTTATTTCTGCTTTTGGAATCTCTCACCCTGGGCAAGGATCATTCTCAGAAGAACAAGTCCCAGTTTTGTACATGCCCATCAGTTTCTTCATTTTCTCTGATGATGATACAAGGTTCACATTCCTGCGCACTATCACAGACTCACAAATCGTTGGTCAGTTCTGATGGTGCATGCTCAGAATAAACTGCAGACAGAAGGATGTGACATCAAAGGAAGGCAAACCAGCAACAAATGTTATTCATTGATTAGAACTTCTATAAATTGGTACTCCTTTATTTTACCCATTTGATTGGTCTATAACACTGGACACCATAAAGAGCCCCATCTATAAGTATGAAAAATCTGAAAGGCAGCGCACTCACTGCAAACAAAAAAGGCAAAACGCCCAGGTGGTGCTGCAAAAAATCAGCATGAAAGACAAGGTGGGACTTCGATGTTTCGGTCCTACACAGAGGACCAAAATGAGAATTGTCCTCCGAAACGAGTCCTCTATATAGGACCAAAAGTCTACTCACACCATTAAAAACGTTTGTGCACCTAAATCAAGTTCCATGAGTGCTCTGTGTCTTTCATGCCTATAAGCAAACAAGTATATTTGTACTTTTCACTCTTTTTAGGCTGAGGACTACATTGGTATAAAAAGTGCCCAGACACACTGGACTTGACTTTACCATTTTGTATGGGAAAATTTATATTGATCTACTGAATCTGCCATTTCAATGTGTAGCCTTTGTTTTCCGAAGTTGCCTGTAGTTTCCTCGTGAGGCAACTTCAGAAAACAAAGCGATCCAAGTGCCATCCCACCGGCAATTTGGATTCTAGCTGGCAGTTTGGGGAGATTTAGTCGCCCATCGACAAATTGGCTCTTCTTCAGGCAACTAATCTCCCCAAACTGCCTTCCTGACAGTTAGAATCTAAATCCCCGGCGGGATGGCACTCGGAACACTTTGTTTTCTGAAGTCGCCCTAAGGAAACTGCAGGCGACTTCGGAAAACAAAGTGTTCTGAGTGCCATCCCGCCGGGGATTTAGATTCTAGCTGGCAGGAAGGCAGTTCAGGGAGATTAGTTGCCTGAAGAAGAGCCAATTTGTCGATGGGCGACTAAATCTACCTAATTCTTTGCGTGTGTCTCTGCCCTTACAGGGATACTGTCATGGGAACACATGTTTTTTTTTTTCAAAACACATCAGTTAATAGTGCTACTCCAGCAGAATTCTGCACTGAAATACGTTTTTCAAAAGAGCAAAGAGATTTTGTTATATTCAATTTTGAAATCTGACATGGGGCTAGACATATTGTCAATTTCCCAGCTGTCCCCAGTCATGTGACTTGTGCTCTAATAAACTTCAATCACTCTGTAATGCTGTACTGCAAGTTGGAGTGATATCATCCCCAACCCCCCCCAGCAGCCAAACAACAGAACAATGGGAGATCTAAGAACAGCACTCAATAATAAAAGACAAGTCCCACTGAAACGGATTCAGTTACATTAAGTAGGAAAAATAACAGCCTGCCAGAAAGTAGTTCCATCCTAAAGTGCAGGCACAATTCACATAGCTGGGGCAGCTGGGAAATTGACAATAAGTCTAGCCCCATGTCAGATTTCGAAATTTAATATAAAAAAATCTGTTTGCACTTTTGAGAAATGGATTTCTGTGCAGAATTCTGCTGGAGCAGCACTATTAACTGATGCGTTTTCAAAAAAAACATGTTTTCCCATGACAGTATCCCTTTAAGGTTTTACCAAAATAAACCCTGACAGATCCTTTCTAATTGCAATAAAAAAGGTTTAGTGCTGTATTTTTGCACAATAAACCATAGCGGTTAACTTTTGATGTACAGAGCTGATTGCTCATGTGAGAAGTCATCTGCCGGCAGAATATGGCAGTGGGTTAATATTCCCTCCACATTTTCCAATAAATCTAATTGCTCATTCTATAGAACAAACTATTTTACTATTGGAATTTTCCCATCCATGTAGTTAAACCGAGCAAACAATCATGTGGGAATTGTGCAATGAGGCCAATTTATAGGGCAGCATTAGAGACACAGAACATAAGTATTGATCATAGGCACCATCAACAAGTCTGCATTTCCCTTTAAGCATGCAAAATACTTTATATAGAAGATTATCTTGCCTCTCAGCCACAAAGCTGCCAGTCATTTCCCCTTTAACTGTCAATCAGAAGGGGCTGCAGCACACCGCAATGACTCCACAGCAGCGAAATTCCTAGCAGTGAAATGAATCTCATTTACGCCAAGTCCATTAGAAAACAGAATATTACATTTTTAAGTGCAATGAAAACATTTATAGTTTGATAAAAAAAAAAATGGAACTGCGGAGCTAAGTGGAATAGATTTGGAAGTTCCAAACCATTGTCAATATGTGCGGGAATTATTATTTAGCACTCCAAGGGGGCAGAGTGCTGGCACTGCACTCATTAACTCTGCCACTAATTTGCACATATTAAATGCACATTATGATCAACAAAGGAGAAGTCTACACAATTAACTAGAAGCAGGCACGAATCTTAAAATAAGGGGGAGAAGGAGAGAGAGGTTACCATAAATCATACACACCATATGCAAACCAGCATGCTGTATAATCACGGTACCAAGAGGGCAAATTTCCGTTTACAGAGGATTTTCATTTGCTTGTTTTTTTACAGTTTTTTTTCTGCAATGAACTTTTTACAGTAAGTAAACAATTTAAGCTGACAAGACCGTGTTTAATACAATGCACACACTAGTTACTGTTCAGTGCAAAAACAACTTAAAGGGATAATGTCATGGTAAAACATGTTTTTTTCAAAACACATCAGTTAATAGTACTGCTCCAAAAGAATTCTGCACTGAAATCCATTTCTCAAAAGAGCAAACAGATTTTTTTATATTCAATTTTGAAATCTGAATGGGGCTAGACATTTTGTCAGTTTCTCAGCTGCCCCAGTCATGTGACTTGTGCCTGCACTTTAGGATGGAACTACTTTCTGGCAGGCTGTTATTTCTCCTACTTAATGTAACTGAATCAGTCTTAGTGGGACTTGGCTTTTACTGTTGAGTGTTGTTCTTAGATCTACCAGGCAGCTGTTATGTGTCAGGGAGTTGCTATCTGGTTACCTTCCCATTGTTCTTTTGTTATGCTGCTGGGAGGGAAAGGGAGGGGGGTGATATCATTCCAACTTGCAGTAAAGAGTGACTGAAGGTTATCAGAGCACAAGTCACATTACTGGGGGCAGCTGGGAAATTGACAAAATGTCTAGCCCATGTCAGATTTCAAAGTTGAATATAAAAAAATCTGTTTGCTCTTTTGAGAAATGGATTTCAGTGCAGAATTCTGCTGGAGTAGCACTATTAACTGATGCGTTTTGAAAAAAACATGTTTTCCCATGACAGTATCCCTTTAAAAAGGTGGTTCACCGTCAAGTTAACTTTTAGTATATGATAGAATGGACGGTTCTAAGTAACTTTTCATTGTTTATTATTTATAGTTTTTTTTATGATTTGTCTTCTTTTTCTGGCTTTTTCAAGATTTCCAATGGGGGTCACTGAACCCATCTAAAACCAATGCTCAGTAAGGTTACACATTTAGGGGCAGATTTATCAAGGGTCGAGGTGAATTTTGGAATGAAAAAATTTTTTTGAATTTCAAGCAAATTTTTGTGTATTTCGACTAGTGAATAGTCCAAATTGGATTCAAATTTGAAAAAAAAATCAAAAATTCGAATATCAAAATTTATCATGTACTGTCTCTTTAAAAATTCGACTTGACCATTCACCATCGAAAACCTACCAAGTTGCTGTTTTAGCCTATGGGGGAGCTCCTAGAACCCATTTGGAGTCAGTTGGTGGACTTTGCAAAATCTAAGGTTTTTTTTGGGAAAAACTTTGAATCGGATTCGATCTAATGCGCTATTCCTTCGATTTGTACAATTCGAATTCGGCCTAAAACTGACCTATTCGACCAAAAAAAAAAAACTTAGACATAATTTTGGTTGGTCTTTTTGAATTCGAATTTCGAAGTTTTTTCAATTCGAAATTCGACCCTTGATAAATATGCCCCTTATTGTTATTGCTACTTTTATAATTCATCTGCTTTTCATACACAGTCTTTTATTCAAATCAATGCATGGTTGCTAGGGTAAGTTGGACCCTAGCAACCAGATTGTGGAAACTGCAAACTGGAGAGCTGCTGAATAAAAAGCTAAATAACTCAAAAAAACACATTTGGTACCCCCAAGTGCAAGACGACTTTCCTTCCCCTTTAAGTTTACTTATAGTATGTTGTAGAATGGCTAATTCTAGGCAACTTTCATATTGGCCTTCATTTTTTTTTTTTTTATTATAGTTTTTTTAATTATTCATCTTCTTCTTTTGTTTCCAGCTTTCAAATGGGGGTCACTGACCCATCTAAAAAACAAGTGCTCTGTAAGGCTACAAATGTATTTTTATTGCTACTTTTCATTACTCATTTCTATTCAGGCCTCTCCTATTCTTATTCCAGTCCCTTATTCATATCAATGCATGGTTGCTAGATGAATTTGGACCCTAGCAACTGCATTGCTGAAATTGAAAACCGGACAGGTGCTAAATATAAAGCTAAATAACTCAAAAACACAAGAAATAAAAACCAAATGCAAATTATCTCAGAATATCACTCTCTATATCATACTAAAAGTTAATTCAAAGGTGAACAACACTTTTAGATAATGGGGAAAAATGTACCCAAGCCAAAGCTGACTATACCAGATTCAGGGGCATATTTATCAAGGGTCGAATTTCGAATTTAAAAAACTTTGACATTCGAATTCAAAAAGACCAACCGGAATTAAGTTTTAGTTTTTTTTGGGGGGTCCATTTTCGATTAAATAGGTCTGTACTAGTCCGAATTCGAATCGCTCTAATCGAAGGAATAAAATTATATTTTTCAAAGTCCACCAATAGACTCTGAATAGGTTCTAGGAGGTCCCCCATAGGCTAAAACAGCAACTCGGCAGGTTTTAGATGGTCAAAGTCGAATTTTTAAAGAGACTACATGAATTTTTGCAAATTCTAATAAAATTTGGACTATTCCCTAGTCGAAGTACACAAAAATAGCTTGAATTTTTTTTTTTTATCCAAAAATTCCCCTTGACCGTTGATAAATCTGCCCCTCAATGTAAAAAAAATCTAACATTTTCCATGAGCATGGTTTTAGGATATCTCAGTGAGATTTCTTTGTCTGCATTTGCAACCATCGATTCCCAGGAATATTTAATGCTTTTATTAATGATTTTACTTGCAGAGTAGGAAAGTCTTTTAAGCATGATATCAAGTCATAGGTCTACCTTTTGCCTTTTATATGGAACGATGAAAATTGGATAGTTCTGCTGTATATATATTGCTTATTTATGAGTAGGCTCCTGTTTAACATTCACTCTAAGGGATTGTCTTATTCAGATTTTGAAAGCTACTTAATGGTTTTCAATAATGAACATTCTCATGCTGTCAGCCGTGTGAGCAAACGCGGTTGGCAGTAAATGAAAATAATTAATCAGGCCAGTGGTGATATATTTTTATATGATCTATGTGTTGTTTATTACATTTATGTTTTTTTTTTTTTTTCCATTCTACTTTCCTTCGATTTTTTCATTCACAGTCGTGTCTAAGATGAATAGAAGATATTTATACAAAATTCTATATCTTATGTAGAAAATCCACCAGGATAAATAATAATATAAGAAATATATGTACATACCCGGCTAACTACAGGTATGGGACATGTACAGAATGCGCAGGACCTTGGGGGTTTCCAGATGAGGAATCTTTTTGTTATTTGGATTTCCATGCCTGTAGTGGGTTATTTATTAAAGTCTGAAAAATTCGAGTTTTTTTTATAGAAAATCCGAATTTTTAGAGGGGGAAAAAAAAACTCGAATAATTCTGGATTTATTTTGCCCCGCGGATGGAAAAAGTCTGACCAGTAACATAAAATTTTTTTGTTTTAAAAATTGTTTCTACTTAATGAAAAAAAACACAAAAGGCAGTTTTAACTTTCAATTCGCAAAGAAATTATTTACCGATAATCTGCTTGCGCTCCTCTTCAGAAACGGTGATAGGGCGATGACCCATCGTGCGGCTCTTGATTTCTCCTACCTGGCTATCTCCTATAGAGGAGAAATCGAGCGCCGCACAATGGATCATCACCCTGTCACCGTTTCTGAAGAGGAGCGCAAGCAGATTATCGGTAACTAATTTCTTTGCGAATTGAAAGTTAAAACTGCCTTGGTGGTTTTTTTTCTTTCATTTGTTTTACAAAAAAACATGTTACTGGTCTTTTACAGACATATTTACCAAGGGTCGAATTTCGAATTTGAAAAACTACAAAATTCGAATTCAAAAAGACCAACCGAAATTAAGTGGAAGGTTTTTTTTGCCCAAATAGGTCTGTATTTGGCCGAATTTGAATCATATGAATCGAAGTACTAGCGCATTCGATCGAATTCGAATCAGAGTCCACCAATTGACTCCAAATAGGTTCTAGGAGGTCCCCCATTGGATTAAACAGCTATGCGGCAGGTTTTAGATGGCGAATGGTTGAAGTTGAATTTTTTAAAGAGACAGTACATGATAAATTTTCGATATTCGAATTTTCTAATTTTTTTCAAATTCAAATCGAAATTGGACTATTCCCTAGTCGAAGTTCACAAAAAATAGCTTGAATTTAAATTTTTTAAATTTTTTTTTTAAATAATATACATTAAAGTCAAAGGCCATATTTTCTTATGGTGACTTTTTTGTCCGGGCCACAATTTTGTCATGGCAACTGATTTTTGTGGCGAATCCATGACTGGCAAATAAATTTGCTCATCACTAGCCCAAATGCAGTTACACACAGCAACAATCAGAAATTATGCTAATCGGTTTACAGCCAGTATTATAACATAAGGAAATATTTAATAGGCTACAATAGGTAATTAAATTAGGGCAGTGATGCATTTATTTAGTTTTAACCAACACTCTTTTTATTCATCTTGGCAATGAACATTTTCTGCGACCCATTGTCTATGAAAAGCCCAACAGACTGCTTCATTGAAACCTTTACGTACTTTATCTTATTCTTTCCATGGCCAATACTTTTGTATCATAACAGTTCACAAAACAAGTTTGAGAAACCACTGCCTGGGATAATAATAATTTGATCTAATCAATTGAAACATTTGTCAGATAAATGCATTAATAACCTTGGCAGACCTATCGACTTTTTGTTTTTTTTAGAAATGTGTCTTGGTGTACTCTTAGAAGGAAAAAAAAAGAGAGAAAGAAAATCCATCAATGACCAAGAGAACAGGACGTGCAAAGGGCAATGCAGTTTTACATTAACTTTCTTTACAATATTTTATGACAGGGGTCCTCAAACTGCAGTGGATAGACAGTGTGGTTTAGAAGTAGCGGAGAAAACCACAAATTCCATATTCCTGTCCTTGAACCATTTCTCCCTACTAGTGGCGTTGAAAAAAAAAAAAACAGGCCAAGCAATGTGGTAATGTAAGACACGCCGGGAGATTGCGGAGATTGCGGAGTGTCTCTCCAAGAGACATAGGCGCGCACTTCCAGGTTCCCGGCCTGTTTGACGCCGGCGTCAGAAGCCGAACATCATGACGTGAAGAAGAGGTGCCAAATTCGAATCTTGGCACCAAAACATCCTTAAAAACCCAGTCCTCCATTTTGTGAGTGCCCAAGCTGGTTCCAGTTTCACTGTTCCTGCGGGAGCATTTGTTTGTGACTTTGAATTCCTGGTTTTGACTTCTGCCTGACTCTAGACTACGATTTCTGCCGCATGCCTTGAACCCTTCGACTGACTTTGACTACGTCTTCTCGTTATTCCTGCCGGTACCTCGCTTACGGACTTCTTACGCACTTCCTTGTTGGCTTCCGCAGCAGACAGCCCGGGGGCCCAAAAGGGCATCAGTGAACACCGGAACCCACAGGCAGGGCCGGCCTTAGGCCAATTGGACCAATTGGGCCCAATTGGGCCCCGCACCTCTGGGGGGCCCCGCACCACAGGGCAGCACAGATAATATTTCCCTCAGCACATGATGCTGCCTGGCCTGCCCCCAACTTTGAGAGTCCAGCCCATCCCCAAATCCATAGGTCTAGCCTGCCCCCAACTCTCATAGGCCCAGCTTTCCTCCAACCTTGATAGGCCCTGCCTGCCCCCAATCCAACCAAGCCTGCTCCCAAGCTGAATCGGCCAAGCCTGCCCCAAACTAATTGGCCCAGTCCACTGTCCTATTTCCTCCCTCTCTCTCTTACCCTGTGTGCCCCTATTATGTTACCTTGTCTGCCCCTTTCCTTTCTATTTTGTGCCTGTATGCCCTTATTTTCCTAAATACTTGGTGTGTCAGTAGCCAGCAACACTTTGTCTAGGGGCCCCGCCAACATGGTCCTAATTGGGCCCCACATTTGATAGGACCAGCCCTGCCCACAGGGTCCACCTGTGCATTCAAAGGTACTGTCGCTGAACAAGGTTCCTGATAACGTGGTCGTTACAGGTAAACTTGCTGGAGAGACAAGTAGCCTTCTGCAGTAGATGCTACATGATGTTCATTAGTCTTGGGATGGTAAAGTAGAGCCTTCATTCTTTATCAGCAGCAGTTGAAGTATGGAGTGAATGTCAGTTGAGGTATGGAGTGAATGTCTGACTAGCATTCATTTCATTCTATGTGATGTGAAGGTCTGCTATCTCTTGGTATTGTCCTCTGGACTTGTTGCAAGTTGGAGACAATCATCTGGGTCCCATATCTTTTTCTCTCATTATGAGTGGTGCCTATATTGAAAAACCTTGCGTCTCCATGATGGATTTCTTCAGATGGACCTTTTATTGAAAAACAAACTACTGAAAAGGCACAAAAACCTTGCAACTTTGACTTTTTATGAGCAAGGGATTGGCAGCTACTTTGAATCGTTCCTTAAATACCATTCCTTAAATAACGAGCAAAACTGTGTTAAGGAATAATGACCTTTTGTGAATTGTCCCCTTAGTGTGTTATAGAATGGCTAATTCTAAGATTTTTTTCAATTGGTCTTCATTTTTTTTCTTTTTATAGTTGTGAAGTAATCATTTGCCTCCTTCTTCTTTCCAGCTTTCAAATGGAAGTCGCTGATCCCATCTAAAAATGAATGTTCTGTAAGTCTACAAATTTATTGTTATTGCTGCTCTTTAGCACTTACTGTATCTTTCTATTCAAACCCTCTCCGATTCATATTCCAACTTCTTATTTAAATCTATGCATGCCTGCGATGGTAATAACTAAATCACGTCTGAATAAAAAACCAAATCTAAAAATATCTCTCTCTCTCCATCATACGAAAAGTTGATCTAAAGGTGAACAACCCCTTTAATGAATCAGACAAACACTCTAAATGCATAGTCACACGGAACACAACTAGTTCTTATATATCTGCAACAAAGTATGAAAGTACAAGTGAGCTCTAGGTAAATGCAACAGTGTCACGTTGGGCAGCCTATATCCAGAACCCAAGCTAAGCTCCCTGGTCTCAGCTCTCACTTCTGTCTTTCACCTCGGGAGGAGCCCTCAGCTAATCGGATGCCACCAGGTCTTATTTGAGAGAGGAGCAAAGCTAACGGTTCTGGACGAGCAAAGGGCACGATCGTCTCACCAAGATACTGGAAGGAAGAACACCACCAGGAACAGGCAGTCCGGGCCAGCACAAGCAGAGAATCGTCAGACAGGATAGTAGAACGTAGAATAGTCAGTGGACAGGCAAATGTCAGGATTGGAGAGGATCAGAATAGTCACAGGCAAAGCAAGGGTCAAACCAGTATTAACAGATACTATACACAAAGGCAAGGCACCTAGGAACTTTACTAATTGAACCAAACAACGGGCAATCGGCAGTACACCGAATTCCCTTTAAAGGGCATGTAAAGTCTAAAATAGAATAAGGCTAGAAATGCTGTATTTTGTATACTAAATATAAACCTGAACTTACTGCACCACAAGCCTAATCAAACAAATAATTTATGCTTTCAAAGTTGGCTACAGGGGGTCACCATCTTGTAACTTTGTAAAACATCTTTGCAAGACTAAGACTGTGCACATGCTCAGTGTGGTCTGGGCTGCTTAGGGATCGTCATAAACAAAGCTGCTTGAGTTCTGCATGGCTGGTAAGTAAGTTGGAGGATCCCCCTGCTGTTCATAAGTATGATTGTTTACATGCAGAGCAGTTAGGGACCGTCTGACAATTCCTATCCACAGCAGTAAATGAAGGGAGAATTTCACTGCATACAGTCAGGTTTCTTATAAAAACGGTACACATTTTTTAATTAAAGTATATTGGAGATTTCTTTTTCATTAAAGAAAATAAAAATGGGATTTTATTTTTTTGCCTTTACATGCCCTTTAAATACTGTTTGAATTTCGCGCCCTTGCGCGTGACGTCATCACGCCAGCGCATAAACCCGGAATCGCGCCATAGGAGAACCAGCACTGAAGGGAACAGAAGCAACGCTGCGGGTGTCAATGCCGAAGGAGCGTCGGTGGACCCCGCTGCCCACTAGACCACCAGGATGAGTCCTTACAAACAGGTGCTCAAAATAAACTTTAGATAAGAAAAGAAAGTCATGGCAGAGCAGTACAGGAGCTCAGAGCTCAGGAGACTCTGAATGCATCTGCATCCAACAGTCGTGTCGTGTCGGATGAATGCTGCAACTTCCTCCGACATTTGTATTTCTTACCTTATTTCCGATGCATCTGACTTGATGCCTGCGTTTTACTGCAGTGCGTCAGATTGCGCCGAAACCGCCCATATATACAGTAAGTGCTTTAATGGAAAATAGGGGGAAAAGTAAGGCAATTGTATTGATGCACAACTTGCAAAAACATCGGCAGTGTAGACAAACCGGGAAAAGCCGTCTCATTAATGATTACCTTTCAATGCAATGTCATAGCTTATTTCAGAATTTCCTGAAAGCACAGACAGAATGTTGCTGCTATCTATGCCTTGAAATTTTTAAAGATAAGAGCAAATGTTTGAAATGACTTTCTAAGTATCTCATTCCAAGGGCAATTTAAATTAGAGTGCTTATCAATGCAGTAGGCTTTTGTCAGATGATTAATAGTCTTCTGCTTATTTGTTTGCATCGAAAAAAGAAAAAAAAAGTTAAAGTGTTGTTCTAGGCTGTACTATATTGATCTATAATTGGCTAATTATGATATCACAATTGACATAGAAAGAAAACTCGCGTCAGTTTATCTGAAAATGATAAAATAGTAAAGTGAAATACTGATGTGGTCAGGCAGTTTACAGTGTCAGCGGAGCATTTCAACAGACCATTCTTATAAGAACAAAGATGATCAGAGATGTTTGGAAATTTCACCTACAGATGCACCGCGTTGGCAAATTCATGCTGCATCTACGGACAGGGTTGGACAGGGCTGGCGGGACACCAGGAAAAAAAACAGTGGGCCGGAGGGGGGCCCTGGACAGCAGCCCCGGTGGGACCCAGGCCCCCCAGTCCGACCCTGTAATGGAAGCTGAAATTGTTTGAAATAATGGAACAATAGAAAAGTGGCCATACAAGTATATAATACACAAAAGCCATGAATATCCTGTAAATTATATCCTTATAAACGGTGAGTTCTGATGTCATCAGTTATAAATGGTGAGTTCTTATGTCATTTCTGTCACATGACTCACCGAAACTTGTGTATTATAATAAATAAAGTACCCCCAGTTGTAAAATATGAGGATATTAGAAGTTACCTCGGAGTGTCCTGACCTGTATAAAAACACTCGGCCTTCGGCCTCGTGTTTTTATATGGTCGTGAAACTCCTCGGTAACTTATAATATCCTTATATTTTACAAAAGAGGGTACTTTATTCACTATATAACCTCCTGTACAGTATTGGCCCTTAGTACTTATTACTTACAAATATATGGAAACATTGGTATATCAATCCATCAGGCACAGCTGTAAGAATATCTAGGAATATCTTCATATATTTGTAACCTTGTTATCAGGCTTCGGCTCAAATCAGGACAATGGGGAAAAAAATTGGTGGGCCCCGCCGACCCAGACCAGAGACCGGCTGCATAGTCGGTTACCTGACTGCCTAATAAGAAGGTTACAAATATATGAAAACGGGGTTTTTAATAATAACCCTTTTTTATTTACATGTATATTTTTTGGATTCAATTTTGAATTTTTTTTCTACAGAAAGTTATAAATATAATATAAACTGTTAAAGGAAAAGTAGCGCAAAAAAATGTAAGTGTTTTAAAGTAATGAAAATATAATGTACTGTTGCCCTGCACTGGTAAACCTGGTGTATTTGCTTCAGAAACACTAATATAGTTTATATAAACAAGCTGCTGTGTAGCCATGGGGGCAGCCATTCAAGCACAGGATACACAGTAGATAACACATAAGTACTACTATAGTTTATATAAACAAGCTGCTGTGTAGCCATGGGGGCAGCCATTCAAGCACAGGATACACAGTAGATAACAGATAAGTACTACTATAGTTTATATAAACAAGCTGCTGTGTAGCCATGGGGGCAGCCATTCAAGCACAGGAAACACAGCAGATAACAGATAAGTACTACTATAGTTTATATAAACAAGCTACTGTGTAGCCATGGGGGCAGCCATTCAAGCACAGGAAACACAGTAGATAACAGATAAGTACTACTATAGGTTATATAAACAAGCCGCTGTGTAGCCATGGGGGCAGCCATTCAAGCACAGGAAACACAGTAGATAACAGATAAGTACTACTATAGTTTATACAAACAAGCTGCTGACCCCAGCCTGCCTGACTACTCTTTTTGAATTTTTGCCTTCCGTCCAAAACCTTGGAAACGCACGTGCTGCTTTGCTCCTCTCAAGTTAAGACCTGGCGGCATCTTATTAGCCGAGGGCTCCTCCCGAGGCCAAAGGCGGCTGCTACAGGTGGAAGATTGAGCCGTGACCAGGGAGCCTAACACTTGTTCTGAATTTAGGGAGCTACGTGACAGCTACACAGCAGCTTGTTTATATAGGTATGGGACCTGTTATCCAAAATGCTCAGGACCTGGGGCTTTCAGGATAATTGATCTTTCTGTAATTTGGATCTTCATACCTTGTCTTTCAGAAAATCATGTAAACATTAAATAAACCCAATAGGCTGGTGTTGCTTCCAATAAGGATAAAATATACCTTAGTTTGGGTCAAGTACAAGGTACTGTTTTATTATTACAGAGAAAAGAGCAAATCATTTTTAAAAATTTGAATTTTTTGGATAAAATAGAGTCTATGGGAGATGTCTATTCCATAATTCAGAGCTTTCTGGATAATGGGTTTCCGGATAACAGATCCCATACCTGTTCATTATACCTGTTCATTTAAAGCATTTTCTTTTTTTGTGTTATTGTTCCTTGAAGAGAAGGGCCACCAAAACGATAAATGTTCTAAATAACCAAATTGGGAAAGGCTGATAAACATGATGAGCTTAAACCAGGGTCATATGACTGAAACATTAAATATATCACAGAAATGAAGATAATTTGGGGCAAGCATTTTCCAGCAGAAGAGGCTACAACTAGGGAAGCAAGGCATGAAGTTGCAAGATGGACAACTGATAGGGAAGATAAGGAAAAACAAGGGTGATGACATTGAATACTCTTCCACCCTCTTTTCAACTGCAATGAATGCTCGTTACACATTGTGATGTTGTGTGCTCCATCTCTTTGCATGTTAGAGACCTGCAGCCGGTCGGGTACCTGCGGGTTACCCGCAAAAAAAGCGGGCACCCTGCGGAATGAGGGGAGGATTAGATGCGGGTCGGGTTGCGGGTCTCATTTCTTATCTTATGTAATATTGTCTATATTTTACTCCTTTTAAAGTTTTACAAAACATGTTTCTGTCCCCTCCCACTTTTGATGATGCCACTTCCAGTTTGCAGCACAATCACTTCCTGTTTGATGGTGGTCGGAGGGTTGCGGGTCGGGTTGCGGAAAAGGCAGTTGCGGGTCGGGTAGCGGATCAAAGTGGGTAAATATGCGGGTTGCGGGCTGTGGGCTGTGGGCTGCGGGTTCCACGTTGGGTTTGGGTCTTAGAAATTGGTTGCGTGCATGTGAGTTCTATGTTTAGTAAGACAAAACCCAGTGGCGCTAATAGATGTTACCAGGCCCAACAGCAAATTAATTTTAGGGCCTCCAACATATCCAGAGGTTGTCCTGTTTTATCAATATATGTTGAAATTGCTTTTTATTTGGACCTCATGGGGCCCCTTATACAGAACCTCCTGTGCCCCTCTGCAACCGCAGGGTCTGCTTCCTCTGTAGTTGGGCCCCTGACAAAACCAACATTTGTGCAGCAGAACTATTTTTCTGTTTGTGCAGTTTAGAAAGCTCTTTTCCCTACTTCGTTATTGTAATGAAGCTTTACCCACTCCTGAAGGCATATTATACGGCTTCGAAAAAGGCATGAGAAGGAAGGTACAAAATCACAAGAACCATAACCGTATTTCTGTTAAGGGTTCCCTCATCTTTTTTTAAACAGTAGAATGATTGCTTTGCAGGCTATGCATCAAGCAGATTGTGTAAGCGCCGTGTATGTCTAATCAATGAATTGATAACCCATTCCTGTATCTGTGGGAAAACGTAATCTCATTTTTATTTAGTAAAGAAAGGTTAATGCGAGCAATAAGACATGATGGGCCATTTCATAAGAGCATTAAAACACTTCTGACTGTGCGTTAAATGATTAGAGGGCATGAATGCACTATTTATCAAGCAGACTCTATTAAACCATGAAGTGTGTGTGTGATTTACTGGGCTTTACTGTTCAGTTCTTTTCATTAGCATCTGTGTCAAAACTAAGAAAGTTATTTCTTTTCTTACGTGCAGTAATATTGTGTAAATGAATGGTGATGCTAAAACATATGCTGCTGTTTTATTAAAAATCTTACTGCAACACATTTAGTTATGGGGAAGTATCCCTGGGAGATCTCTAGGTTCTAAAGCGTGTATGCCTGACATATATCATGATGGGTACAGGTATGGACCTGTTATCCAGAATGTGCAGGACCTGGAGTTTTCAAGTGAAGGGGTCTTTCTGTAATTTGGATCTCCATAGCTTAAAGGAGAACTAACCCCCTTTTAGCATTAGCAATCATTCCCTATGGGGCCCACCAGATGTAGCAAGACTTGAGAATGGCAGATGCAACTGTAATACAGGTATGGGATTTGAAAACAGAAAGGCCATCTCCCAAAGGGGCAAATTCACTAAGATTCGTAGTTGCGGCAGGTGCAACTTCGTCGCTCTTCGCCGCACTTCGCCACACTTCGCCAGGCGTAGTTTCGCCAGGCGTAGTTTCGCCAGCGCTCCGCAAATTCACTAAAATCCGAAGTTGCGCACAGGGGTAGCGTAAGATTGCGAAGTTGCGCTAGCGTTGATTCGCTAAGTGAAGCGAAGTTACGCTAGCGAAGGTTAATTTGCATACGGCGCCAAATTCAAATTTCAATGGAGGAATACGTATCAGCACTACAAATGCCTAGAAAACCTTCAAAACATCAAATAAAATGTTTATTTTGCCCTACACATGTGCCCACTGTCTAGGTAAGTTGCCATGAGTCAGGAAATGTAGGGGGGAAGGAGGGGAGCCCCAAAAATTTTTTCGATCTTTTTCAGCCTATCACCCATAATGTAGAAAACACGCCAGCGTTTTTTGTGACTTAGAAAAAATTTTGACTTTTTTTGAAGCAATCCCTATCTACTCTATTGCGCTTCGCCTGGTCTGAGGTGGCGAAGGAAGTTTAGCATAAAAGGTAGCGTTCAGTACACTGCACGCGTTAGTGAATTTGTGTAGTAATTCGCCAGGCGTAAGGGTGCGAAGTAACACTAGCGAATCTACGCCAGCGTTCGTTAGTGAATTTGCGCAGTAACGAAAATGCCAAACGCTAGCGAAGTAACGCTAGCGTTCGGCGCTTCGGCGCTTAGTGAATTTGCCCCAAAGACTCCATTTGAAAAAAAAAATTAATTTCTTCACAATTATTTCCTACTAATAATTAAACTGTACCTTGCACTTGATCCCTACTAAGATATACTGTAAGCAGGGTCGGAGTGGCCCGGCAGGAGCCCGGGAAAAAACCCGGTGGGCCCCAGCCCTTAGGGCACTCAGCTCAGCGGAGCTCATGGGCTTCATCTTCTGGCGATTCAGTATTCTTTGGGTCTTCTTCCCTTTGGCAATTTTCATTACTTTTGGTGCATTTGCAGTTGTCACAAAGTGAAAGATTGTTCCAATTGCGCATGCGCCAATAGCCACTTACTTTACGAAGATTACCGAAGGGGGGGGGGTTTAATTCTACTTTAAGTCAACTAAAAAAAATTTAAACATTTAGTAAACCCAATAGGATTTTTTGCCTCCAATAAAGATCAATTATATCTTTCTAGGGATCAAGTTCAAGGTACAGTTTAATTATTAGTGAGAGAGAGAGAGCATAAAAGGACACTGGTTTGGGAACAGCTGACAGAAAGGAAAGTGACTGTTTGTAGGACATGGGACCTACTTTTAGTGCATGCAAAGGATGTTCATGTAAGGACAGTTTGCAGCCATTGAAGAGATACAGAAGTTCATTAGCAGAAATTAGGAGGATTACTATGCAACAAAACCCAGATTGAGTTCAGGATTTGGCCAAACCCTGGCTGTTTTCAGGCAGGATTTGTTTAGGATTAGTTTTTTTTCTCAACTTTAAATGGACAGAGAGAGTTATCACTACAATTAATGAACATTTGTTCTAGTAATCAATTAGATTTAAAGGTTTCTCCAACTCAATGTAACTGAATGTGTCTCAGTGGGACCTGGATTTTACTATTGAGTTCTGTTGAGCTGTTATCGTGTGTTAGGGAGCTGCTATCTGGTTACCTTCCCATTGTTCTGTGGCTGCTGGGGTGGAAAGGGACGGGATGATATAACACCAACTTGCAATACAGCAGTAAAGAGTGACTGAAGTTTATCAGAGCACAAGTCACATGAATGGGGGCAGCTGGGAAACTGACAATATGTCTAGCCTCATGTCAGATTTCAAAATTAAATATAAAAAAATCAGTTTGCTCTTATGAGAAACGGATTTCAGTGCAGAATTCTGCTGGAGCAGCACTATTAACTGATGCATATTGGAAAAACATGTTTTTCCCATGACAGTACCCCTTTAAGAACATGATGTTTGGGTTTAGGTTGAGTTTCTGATTTAATGTAAGGGAATTTCTTAGTGAGTTTGTCAGTGAAGCAAGTATTCTTTCTTGCTGTTACTGAGAAATAAGGAATGTAAGAGAGTTTTGCATCTGGTGGGAAGTCTTTTTATAGCCAATGTGTATTTTTATGAGGTTATGTTGCTGCTGTAGGGCAATAAGGTCAAGTAAAACATGCTTTGTGCATTATGGCTACAGCAACAAAAATGACATTTAAAGACTGTTACTTATTGCTGCTCTATTTGAAAGCTCTCGGCTCATAGTTATGCAGCCTCCTGGAGTTGGCTTTTTATACAGATCTGCATGTTACAATATTAGCGTGTGATATTAAATGCTAGAAAGAACAGTGTTGGGCTGCAATGTGTGGCCTGAACAGTAGCGTAAAATCTTTATATATTCTGTGTCTAATTTATACATTGCAGGAGAAAACTAGTTTTGGGTGTTTATTAAAGGGGTTGTTCACCTTTAAATTAACTTTTAGTATGATTTAGAGCAGCGGTCCCCAACCTTTTTTACGTGAGCCACATTCAAATGAAGAAATAATTTGGAGAGCAACACAAACATGCAACAAGTGCCTGGGCTATGATAAGCTATTGGTAGCCCCTATGAGGAACAGGAGTTCTGTTTGGCAGTACACTTGGTTTTTATGCAACTAAAACTTGCCTCCAAGCCAGGAATTAAAAAAATAAGCCCCTGCTTTGAGGCCACTGGGCGCAACATCCAAGGGGTCGAGAGCAACATGATGCTCACGAGCCACTGGTTGGGGATCACTGATGTAGAGAGTCATTCTGAGACAATTTACAATTGTTTTTTATTTTTTACTATCTGTGTTTTGATTTTAGATTTTTAGCTTTTTATTCAGCAGCTGTACAGTTTGCCGTTTCAGCAATCTGTTTGTTAGGGCCCAAATTACCCAAGCAACCCTACACTGATTTGAATAAAATACTTCAACAGGAATAGGAAAGGATCGAAATAGAAAGATGAGTAATAAAAAGTAGCAATTACAATAAATGTGTAGCTTTACAGAGCATTTGTTTTTTAGATGAGGTGAGTGACCCCTATTTGAAAGCTGGACCAAACCAGAAGGAAACAACACATAATTAAAAAACTATAAAAAATAAATACCAATTTAAATATTTCTTAGAACTGGCCATGCTATAACATATCAAATACAAAAAAGGAGGTTGTGGGAGCACTGTTAAGGCTTAGTAAAAATGTATTAAAGTACAAGGGAAGTGATACTGATTTGGCCAATTAATCAGTGCACATTCCCTGGTCCCCTGTCTCATAAGTAATTCAGTATATATACAAGTACATGTGTTCAAAAAGACAGGCGTTTCAAATACAAAGTTATGATTATAAAGTTGATAAACCACCGTACCATTTCAAGGTAAACCCCACACGGTGGTCCCTAACTTGTTTGCCTCTGGTCATAGTATAAAAAGTTTTGGACCTCTGCATAGTAGCATTACTTGAAGTAAATGTCTCCTGAACCTTGGTTTCAGTCTGAGGGCTAGATCCTCCCCCGCCACTAGCTTGTGGCTTTTAAGAGAAAGAGATTGCCCAAACCAATGCCTTTTTTTTTTTTTAAAACATACATAAAGTCAACTCAAAGGTGAACCGCCACTTTGAGAATGGCCCTAATGGTAAGTGAGGCCTATACGGACTGATACTGGACCACAAGTTTACATTTGTACTGTATGTTCACATAGTGTAGACCAGTGATCCCCAACCAGAAGCTCGGGAGTAACATGTTGCTCACCAACCCCTTGGATGTTGCTCCCATTGACCTCAAAGCAGGTGCTTATTTTTTAAATTCCAGGCTAGGAGTCAAGTTTTAGTTGTATAAGAATCAGGTGTACTGTCAAACAGAGCCTGTAGGCTGTCAGTTCATATAGGGGCCACCAAATAGCCAATTACAGCCCTTATTTGGCACCCCAGGAAGTGCATGCCTTTGTTGCTCCCCAACTCTCTTTATTTTTGAATGTTGCTCATGGTTAAAAAAGGTTGGGGACGCCTGGTGTAGAGGGGTTGTAAAAGAAAATTACTGGTTAGTGCAGTTGTGCCAAAACATTGGGCAGCCCTCCTAGAGGGGTGGGGGAGTTGGAGCAGTGGCGGGGGGCTCAGCCTGATGGACAGTTGGGTCAAGATCTGGGGAGATGCCTATTTGCTCTTCTAGAAACACCTAAAAGACCATCTGAATTGATGTTGGAAATATAGTTGTTCTCCTAAATAATTTACAACTACGACTGAATAACTGCCAGTGCCGAAATCTCTTTGTAATAAACAATGTTGGCCACTGACCAATGGTTGGACCACCAAGGGTTCTGACAACCAGTAGTGTCAAGTGTAATAGTATTTACATTCCAAGCCATAATAAAGACACACAACTGCATACTAAATATTTTTAGATAGACCATGGAACTCTAAGGTAACTTCTAATATATATTGAAGGGGTACATACAATAAACATAAGCTGATTACAACTGATGACATCACTAAGCCCCATTTATTAATATAAGGCTGCCCATATACTTTGTGTTACACAACACACACACGCTTTTTTCGTAGATTCTCTCAAGCATTTTCTTCATCTGATTGCAAGCGGTTTAGTTGTAGGAGATGTCAGAACTCCACTAAGCTGATTATTTGCCTTATCTGAGGTTGTAGCTCTTGCCACCACTTTTATGTAATGATTGTGAAAGACGCCTTTGATTACAGAGAGAGGGGAGGGGGGTTCAGAGCAACAATGGTCAAGTCAGTATTAAAGGGAAAACTTATGGTAACATGTTTACATGAGCAAGGTTATTGAAGCAATTGCAAGATAAAACAACTCATTAGGAGGAAAGTTAAATGTGTGGAATGCAGCCTATAGAGTTCTTTCATATTATTTGCTCTATGTATTACAGATATAAACAATTAAAATGGCATCCAGATCCAATGAGAGACCTGGAATAAATCAGCCAGTGTGGGGCCCAGTTACAGAAGGAATCCCTGAACCTGTGGTGCTCCAACTGTGGCTGATATAAAATTCAGGACATCTCTTAATAGTCTAAAGATGACGTTTGACAACAGATAGAACAGGCCAAAAGTTCAACAGCCCAAATACGACAAAGGAGGCATCTCCAGGCTGCCCGGAGTGTGAGCGCTGTGTGTGAGCACATTCAAATCAATGGAGTAGGGCAGGAGTGCCCAAACTTTACTAATACAAGGTCTACTTTTAGTGATGTTGTCCCATTATGATCTACATCCATAAAAGCATTGTTAGCATTCTGTTCCAAGGAAAATATTACTTAAATATTGATTTATTGTTATATTTAACAAACAACTATTTTTTTATGTTACCATAATAATAATAATAATAATAAAATATAATAATATCTGAATGAAAATCATAAAACAGGAGGGTGATTAAGACAAGCTGTTTGTTGACAGTGTCTTGAGATCTACTGATCCCCAGCTTAAGGTCTACTGGTAGATACTGATCTACCTTTTGGGCTACCCTGGAGTAGGGGCACTGAGCAGATCTGCTTCTGCCTGCAAAAATATGGGGCTGACAGCAGTAAGAGCCTTTAGCCTTTATGCCCATAGCCTAATGGTCCATTTGGTGGGATCAAACTGAAGCTGCAACAGCTTACAACAGTTGCCCCTAAACAACATGGTGTTCATGGGTATGTTCAATGTCATAGGAATGCCTTGTACTTTTCCCCAGTTCAATAAGTGTGCATTTAAAGTGCAAAACTGTTAGTGACGGGTGAATCTGTGCTGCGAACTTTGCAAAATGGTGACAAATTTGGGAAATGCATTTAAGTAAATGGGTGTCAAAATAATTTTTTGACGCAAACAACAATTTGTATACGGGTGACTATTTGGTCCAATTGCATTATAATTTTTTTTGAGTGTGCCAATTTTGACGCGTGCCAATTTTTTTTTTTGACGCAGCAGATTTTTTGCTGGGGAATTTCACAAATGAATTGACTTGCGGCAAAACGTGGAAATGCAACGCTAATGTGTGTCTGGCAAATTTATTTGCCCATCACTAAAAACTGCATTTATGGACCAGACCAGACCCCAGTTACCCGACATGTTTTTAAGACCTGATTATTGTGATGTAAACATCATTTATTTTCTTGCCACTGAAATCGGACAGAGAGAGAGAGAATAGATTAAAGTGCATCCATTCTGAAAAGCCATATTGTCATAGCTCAGGGAAAAAAAACTGTAGGAAACTCAAAATAAGTTTCAGAACCCACTACAAGAAAGCAGTCTCCAAAGAATAAAGCACTTTATGTCTATAAAAGAGGTAGCGTGGGCTGCTTTGTGGATACACAGTTGGAATTATTGGAGAGATATTGATTTTGGTAACTTTGTTCTTCACAGAGTTAAAAATAAAAGCTTTAGGGGTGGTTAAAGAGAGAGAGCGAGAGAGATGCAGACGCACAAAACACGAGCAGATGCTTTAAGGTGTTGATTATGCAGCGCTGCAACTGTTCTGGGAGCCTGGCTGTACCGGCTGGCGTTTTATTAATATCAGTTGTCGTCCATGATGGATAGCGGAGTGCCACCCACAAATAGTAAATGACATTGCTAGTGCTATCATGTGCAATAAAAGAAGAGTTCCCTTCGTTGTGCTGTCAATACTTTCCCAAGCTTCATGCTTCCCCCCACTCCCTGCCGCCCTCTGCGTGATTGTACGTTTCTGCATTCAGTTCATGGGCCAATCTCTCTGGAGACAGAAGGGCAGTGGAGGGGATGTTGTTGCACTCCTGGCTGGCACCTGTTGTCTTTGCCAGTCTGCCAGAATATTCCACCGTCTGTCTGTATTCATGACCTCCTAAGTGATGGTCATTTACTTTTAACAAAAATCAATCAACCTCTTCACAAATGGGAAAAGGGGAAAAAAAACATCTGCGTGTGACCATTCCATTTTCCCAGACAGCCAAGATTTATATATGTATATTGAATTAAGATACAATTTAGGGCATAACTGAGGAATAACGTGTTCTGGGTAGCTGTCTATTATACATTCCCATTGTGGACTGGGTTGGATAAGGCAACTGCGAGGTCAGTTCCCGGGGTTCTTGGCCCATGACCTGTTTTTTAACTGTAATAGCTGGAGACCCAGGTGCTGCTGGATATGTATTATGTACCATTTGCTCTGCTGTCATGGATAGTTATTTATGGTAAATAAAAATTTACCATAGTCTGAATTGAATGTGACAGGGGACTTGGATATTAAGAAGAAGGGTGTGCTGATTATTTACTGAATTTGTAAAGCATTACATAAATATACATTAAGGACAATCAATAAACCGTAAATCACATAACATTAAGACTAAAATCAAACATACCCACAAAGAGATTTTCAATCAAGGGGAAAAAGGTGCAAATTTTTATCCACAAACGCTTACATCTACAAAATATTTCCACTATGATAATTACAGGCCTAATTATTAAAATTCAACGTGGAAAAAAGTTGAAAAGGTATATGTGCCGCTCTCCTGAAGTCCCGAACAACCACAATGCGGTAGTGCCAAACAGCCGAAGTCCCAAAGCTGCGAAAAGACCCAAAGTCATGAAAACAGCCGACGTTGAAGTCCTGAAGCGGCGAAAAGACCCAAAGTCACGAAAGCAGCCGAAATTCTGAACACCAATGTGTGTTTTTTTATTTTTTTAATCCCCTGGGCACCGATGTATTATTTTAATAATCTATAGGCCCCTGCCACCAATGTGTTTTTAAAAAATATTCTTTGGGGCCCCAATTTTTTTAACTTGTAAGGGGGGCCCTGGTGCCAATGTTTTTTTTTTTTAACTTATAAGGGGACCCTAACCATCAATAGCTTTTTATAACTTGTGTGTGTGTGGGGGGGGGGTTACCTTTTTTAGTGCTGATACTGTAACTGTGGTGTGGGATCTGGGGTGGGGCTTGCAGGCCAGGGGGGGTGGGGCTTGCAGGCCGGGTGGGTGGGTCCTAGTGGCGGCCCTTTTTAAATTTATGTTTATTATTCTCGTTATTAAAGCTTTGGTCTTCCTCAGTATCAAAACTGATCTCTCTCTCATTTTTGGGTGACTTGGTTGGCTCAAGGGGGAGGAGGGTGCTTTAGTTTGGGAAGCAGGTGTAGTTCTTTGCCTTTTTCTGCTCAAGAGAATGTTAATATCTTGACTTTCCGTGTTATTTGCTCTTATTTCACAGATAACAGAAGTGATTTTCTTCTGCACATTGAAAGTGGTGTGACGGAAGAGCAGCCGACGAAATCTGAAATATGCTAAGTTCCATGTAAGTATGAAAATCCGTTTCCATACATTTCATCTGTAATCGTTAACAAATGCCGCATCTTGGAAGCACTAGACTTTCCGTTTACCCAAAAGGCAGAGCCTATACCCTTTCTACACAAAGCCGCAAGTTAAAAACAACAATGACTTTCTATTATATCATTGTGGTCAATAACCTATTAGCATAACACTCAGTGATAGCTCTGGGTAACCCGAGTCTTTTTGAATGAGAA
Source organism: Xenopus laevis (assembly GCF_017654675.1). Classification (NCBI taxonomy): domain Eukaryota; kingdom Metazoa; phylum Chordata; class Amphibia; order Anura; family Pipidae; genus Xenopus; species Xenopus laevis. The sequence continues at coordinate 116,859,805 of NC_054376.1, forward strand.
ATCCAAGCTGCAAGCAGACCAAGAGCCTGCTCCAGGGTTATGTAGTATGTTCCTTGGCTTCAAGCAAATGTATTGCTAAATCTTCTTATCGAGTCCTTAAAACACAAGCCTGTATAATCGCTGTGCCTAGGGATTGAACTTGCTGAAAGAATTCACGCTCCCGGCTCTGCTGAACTTTCTTCTATTGTTCTTATTAGAGGTCAACAAAGTGTGAAATTCAGGTAACTGCAAAATAATGGAAACGAAACAAAGGACCTCATTTACCCCTGTTGGCAAAGTACAAAGCTCATAAATTCTGTCAATTTCTGTTTTTTAAGAGACATTGCAGTGCTGGATTCATACATAGACTAAGTCCCCCCCTCCCTGCCTCATTGCACCATGCCCAATAGAATCTATGCACATGCACAGACTGGGAAGGAGAGAGATACTCCCTGGATTTTGCAGCAATGTCTGGGAGCAGGCTAGTGGATTGATGAAAAAAAGAGGCATTTTTAAAAATATATAGGCACCCTTAGATTGTTTCCCCTCTCCAAAGCTGCTGCTCATCCCTCCGCAGAATTCCAGGGGCAAAAGCTACACATCAGTATGGCCTTAAAATTTGTATTAAAAAATTGGAAATAATACACAAAGTCTGTGGGCAGTAATATGCGTGCTCTCTTATATGCCTTGCAGATATGCATTATCTCTTTTTGTGAGGTGCAGGGAATTTATAGGGGTACAGAGAGTATGCCTGCAACATCTTGTCAAATGCATGTGTTAGTATTTGGAATTGGAAATGTTACCCCTAGTTTTGCAATGTGCACCCTTAATCACAATAGTTGTCAATATAGCTTAGGCAGGCTAGGCACAACAATCAATTTTACAGATGCAAATCTATGCCAGTTTGCACTACAAGTCAACTTGATAAATGAGGCTGCATGGGCTCATGCCAGCCTTGATTCCCTTCAGCCTACCCATACCATGTTTCTTTGTGCAATGGCATAATTAGAAATGACTTTGAGCAACAGCTATGCTGTAAATCATTTTTAGGGTCTTAAAAACTTCAGGTGGTGACATTATCTACTCATCAGTCTGGACTTCACTCTGGCCTCTTTAAAATTGGTCTGCTTTCCCTTTTGTTACACCCCTGACTTTGTAAAGTTTTTAGTAGACTCTGATTGATTATTGTCAACCTGGCAGATGGTCCAGAGTTATTCAGCAGTCTTTCCTTGCATATTAAATCAATTCATGGGCATCACAGCTAAACAAAATGCACTTAAACCCTTAGTATAGTTTAATGAAACGTCCATGTCACTGTTAGTTTGGTCTGGAACCTTTTTAGGTCTCTGCTGATCTCTGCTACCTCTTAAAGGGCATGTAAAGCAAAAAAATAAAATCCAATTTTTACTTTCTTTAATGAAAAAGAAACCTATCTCTAATATACTTTAATTAAAAAATGTGTACCGTTTTTATAAGAAACCTGACTGTATGCAGTGAAATTCTCCCTACATTTACTGCTGTGGATAGGAATTGTCAGATGGTCCCTAACTGCTGAGCAGGGAAACAATCATACTTATGAACAGCAGGGGGAGCCCCCGCCTTACTTCCCAGCCATGCAGAACTTAAGCAGCTTTGTTTATGTCGATCCCTAAGCAGCCCAGACCACACTGAGAATGTGCACAGTCTTAGTCTTGCAAAGATGTTTAACAAAGTAACAAGATGGTGACCCCCTTTATTTGTTTGATTAGGCTTGTGGTCTCTGAGGAAGTGTTCTATCATGAAACGCGTCAGACCTCAGACCCAGAAGAACTGTCTCCAAAAATATATATATATATTTTTAAAATATGTTAATAGTAAAAAAATGAAGCAGGAAGGGGTGGGACCTTTAATATCAGAGGGGGGTAAGCTGGTTGATGAAAACAAACACAAAGCGCAGATTCTGAACTCACATTTTTCATCTGTCTACACAAATGAGGAACCAGTTAATTAAGTTTTCTTCCTTGATAGTCCCAATTCTAGTAATACAACTAATGATGCATGGTTCACACATGAGGAAATTCAAAAGAGACTAGAACATGTTGGGATAAATAAAGGTCCAGGACCAGATGGTATTCATCCCAGGGTACTTGCGAGCTTAGCTCAATGATTACCAAACCTCTTTACTTAGTTTTTCAGGATTCTTTGAGGTTTGGCATAGTGCATAGCGAATTGCTAATGTGGTGCCACTATTCAAAAAGGAATCCTGTTCTCATCCTCAAAACTACAGGCCAGTTAGTCTGACATCAGTGGTAGGAAAGCTTTTCAAAGGGTTAATAAAGCATAAGATACTGGACTTCATACCAAATCATAATACTATTAGTTTGTGCCAGCAACAGTAACATCACCTTATTCTCTATTACTTCTCAAGGAGAACTATTCCAACATTATCTTAATTTATTACCTCTCAAGGAGAACCATACCAACATTATCTTAGTCTTTATTATGTCTGAAGGACATAACATCATCTTAGTCTCTATTAGCTCTCAAGTAGGGCTGTGCTAACATCATCTTGGTTTCTGTTACCTCTTAAGCAGAACTGTGTCAACATCATCTTCGTTTCTATTACCTCTCAAGGAGAACCATGCCAACATTATCTTAGTCTCTATTATCTCTCAAGGAGAGTCATACCAACATCATCTTAGTCTATATTACCTCTCAAGGGGAGTTATGCCAATATCATCTTAGTCTCTATTGCCTTTCAAGGAGAACTGTACCAATGCTATCTTGGTTTGAAATACCTTTCCATTTCAATATCACTTTAGTCTTTATTACCTCTCAAGGAGAACCTTTGCCAATATGACCATAACCCCTGTTACTTTTCAAGAAGAACTGTTACAATTCTGCAATATTAGTAACATTAACTACAGGTATGGAGATCCATTATCCAGAAAGCTCCGAATTATTGAAAGGCATTCTCCCATATGCTCCATTTACCCAAATAATCCTTATTTTTTTAAAAATGATTTTTCTTGGTAATTATAAAACATTACCTTGTACTTGATCCCAATTCAGCTATAATTAATTCTTATTGATAGCAAAAACTGCCTATTAATTTACTTGATTTTCTAGTAGACTAAAGCTATGAAGATCCAAATTACAAAAAGACATATTATCCAGAAAACCCCAAGTCCCAAGTGTTCTGGATATCAGATCCCATACCTGTAAATATAACAATTAGATAAATATTAACCCTGACCTAGGAATGTAACAACTACTGTACCCAACTGAATGTAACCAAATATGGCGGACTGCTTCCTGTTTCATTCATATAGGACTGATGAGACAAGAGTCATTTAGATACATCTGTTTCGGAAAAGACAGAAAGATATGATCACGGATGAAGTGTGGAGCAAGAGGATTTATCAAGATTAGTTTTTACAATTTGCATTTAGATCATTTTGCTTCCAGGTTTACACAACAAAAAATGCATTATTTATACAATGTATATATTTATATATATATAGTAGATTTAATCTTTACAAGCAAAGTTCATAGCCTTATCACAGAATTATCACAGGAGTTATAATCAACAGTATGTTAATTCCAAGATGGAAGTCCAGCATTCATTCATCTGGTAAAAAGATTTTCCACGGCAGTTTTCCTAGTAGAGTCCTGCAGCAGGTCGGGTACCCGCGTGTTACCCGCAAAAACCTGCGGTACCCTGCAGGTTGCGTTTAGAAGTTCCAGGTGCGGGTATACCCGCGGGTCGGCGGTTCTGTGGGTTGCGGGTCGGGCCGCGGGTCTTTTCAATATCGATATTCACTCCTTTCTTCTGGTCACGTCTACTTCTGATGACGTCACTTCCGGTTTACAATGACAGCACTTTCTGTTTTACTCCTTTTTTTCCGATCACATCTACTTCCGATGATGTCACTTCCGGTTTACAATGACAGCACTTCCTGATTCTTGATGGTCAGCGGGTCCGGGTTGCGGATAAGGTACTTGCGGGTAGGGTCGGGTTGCGAGTCCAAACGGGTAAGAATGCGGGTTGGGGGTCCAGGTTGCGGATTGCCGGTTGCGGGTATGGGTCGGGTTCGGGTCCCAAAAAATGGACCCGCACAGGACTCTATTTCCTAGTTCTTTAAGACTATAGGGCTCATTATAAGTGCAAAGTGCAATTTCAGGTGCAAGTTGTCATGTTTTTACTCAAGATTTCTGTGTAATTGTAAAAGTGAAGATATAATCTGATTTAACTGTTGTGAATTCACCAGTGTTTGGATGGCATCACATCCGGTGAAATCTACTAAATTAGCCTGTAAAAATTCATTTACTCTACCATTTCCGGCTGTGATCAATGACTAACAAAGAACATGTGCAATGGTGAAATAGAAATATTTCAAGGCTCTACGTCTTTTGCGAAGTGATTTCAAGGATATTTTTTTTTAAAAAAGTATCAGACAAGGCAAAAAAACATGCAGATGACAATCAGAAGCATTTCCTTCTGAGCCAGTTAAACTGGCCGCCCTTGGGCCAACTTCATAGATTGCAAAAATGTTAATCCAGTAAATGTATGCAAACAGATCTGCATTTCTCTGCCTCCCAGGAACCCTATCACTAAAGTCCAACTTCGTCACATCTCAGAGTGCATGCTACGTTGTACCATTCAGAGATTATATATTTGATTACAAAAAGAATTTCAATTTACAGTGAAGCCTCAATTTTACATCACCTGATTTTAAGTTTTTCCTCATTTTGTATTTTTTTTTGAGGTCCCACCTGTAACTATGCATAATACATTTTCCTGATTTTATATTTCCATAGTAACATAGTAAGTTAGGTTGAACAGGCACGCTCCCATCAAGTTCAACCTTTTAAGTCTATATATAACCTGTTTTACTGCTAGATGATGCAGAGGAAGGCAAAACAAGGCCCAGGACAAGGCCATACTTCTATCACAATACAATCAGTGACATTAGGATGGTGGGATTACCATACACCTTCTGTAACAAGAGACTGAAAACTCTAAAAACGATGACACTGTGGTCCAGGATTAGTTCCTTTGTAGCTGTTACCTATGTCAAATATTGTTTAGTGGGAGTTTTACAGCATAATTTGCAGCAGGGGTCCCAAAACTTTTTTACCAGTGAGCAACATTTAAATATAAAAAGAGTTGGGGAACAACACAAGCATAAAATTTTTTCCTGGGGGTTCCAAATAAGGGCTGCAATTTGCTATTTGGTAGCCACTAATTGGTGTAGGAGGCTCTGTTTGACAATACACATTGGTGCAGATTTACTAAAGGGCAAAGTGACTAACACTAGCGAAAATTCGCCAGCGTGACCTCATTTCGTTACTTCGCCAATTACTAATGGCGTAACTTCGCTAGCGAAGGAGATAGACTCTAGTGGTACTTCGCTTCCTAACGCCTGGCGAAGTTGCGCTCTGGCGAATGGACGTAACTACACAAATTCACTAAGATGCGGATTTTACTGAACATTACCTCTTGCCAGACTTGGAAAACAAGAAGAATCACCTTGCACACACCCTGGCCGTCTGAATTTTTCGAAACCTGGTGCTTGATGAAGGAGGTATTGGCAGCCTCCACAGCAGACAGAGAAGTAGAAAATCACCGGCACAACAGGATATTTCTAGCAGGGAAACCCTTGCTCGTTTATTTGCTTCACAAAGGGGTACGCCCCGAAACGTTGCATCCGCAAATAAACGAGCAAGGGTTTCCCTGCTAGAAATATCCTGTTGTGCCGGTGATTTTCCACTTCTCTGTCTCTTGCCAGACTTGCCTTCGCCACCACAGACCAGGCGCAGTAGATAGAGTAGAGTAGAGTAGATAGGAATTCCTCAAAAAATTGTTGAAAATGTTTCTAAGTCCTAAAAAAACGCTGGCGACTTTTTATTTTTCAGGGTGATAGGCTGCAAAAGATCGTAATATTTTTCTGGGGTACCCACCTTCCCCCCTACATTTCCTAACATATGACACATAAACTATACACTGGGCTCATGTGTAGGGCAATATAAAAACTCTATTTTATTTTATTAAGCTTCCCTGGGCTTGTGTAGTGTAATGTATTTGCTGCAACATATACGTCCATTGAAATTTAACTTCCTGCTGTATGCAAATTAGCCAACGATAGCGCAACTTCACTTCGCTTGCTGCAGTAATGCTAGCGCTACTTTGCCAGTATTCAGCGTTCTAGACGCAACTTTGGATTTTAGTGAATTAGCGTTGTCCTGGGGAATCTATGCCTTTCACAGTGTTGCGATGTGAGCGAAGCCGTCGCTGGCGAATTTTCAGAGGTTAGTAAATTTGCCCCCTTGTTTTTATGCAACCAAAACAGGAATTCAAAAATAAGCTCCTGCTTTGAAGCCACTGGGAGCAAAAATGAAGAGGTTGAACAAAATGTTGCTCACAGGTAAACAAGCCCGGTGAAGGCTGCATTGTTACTGTGTTTTATAGAAGCCAATTTAAAAATAATGCATTTTCCCCTGGATCCAAGGACAGGATCCATGGTTTTAATAATGGCAACTGGTTAAAAAAAAAATCTTGTGAACGAAGTCAATGACTGATAAAAGAAAACACGACATCCTTAATTCTGGAGAGCACTTATGTCAAACTTGGGTTGTGTACACAAGGAAAGCCTTTAATATCCTTAATTCAAGGGATGTAATATACTTATTGTGTCCATGGTGGGGGGGAAACATCTTTACAATTCACAAGAGCTTTTTTTTTGTGTATGTGTGTTTCTGCTAAAATACAATGTACAAGAGGACAATGGACTGCTTAGAATTACTCTCGCCCTGAAAGGTTTATAGATAGTGAAAGCGGCGTTATATAATAAAGAAGTGTGGAACATGGTGAGTTACATCTTAATTCATAAGCATGTGTATTCTGGAGGCCAGCATCTAGTAGGATTTTGGAACATATTTGAGTCAAATATACTTGTTTTATGTATAATTAACAGTAAACCCTGTTATCAGCCTTTGGGCTGGATCCCTACAGGCAAGGGTTCATGTCAGCAGAGGTAGCAGTAATGTGAAAGGTACAGCCAGCTTTCAGGATCTCTTTAGTTGGCATCTAGGGGAATTCCTACCATCCCTAGTCTCAACACTTTGTCCCTACTTCTGGGCTATTAATACCCGGGATCTTAATCCCTCTATTTCTCCTCGTCGGAGCTTTGAGCTGCACAACTACCTAAGCTATCTATCAGTGATCTATGACAGAGTATGCTATCTATTTTATTTACTAGGGCCAAGGCTCCTAGGATCACAATACCCATTCCCTTACAGCCTGCTTGGTTGGGCTAAAGTAATGGACCCAGACCTCATGGTTCCCAAGACCTTTATACTATGACACAGTGCCATCTAGTGTACACTGTGAGAACTATAGGGGTTACATAAGCACAAGGTCCCCATAAGGACCTATTTAGGCGTTCATATTACTAGGGATGTGCCTGTCAATAATGTGTAAGGGTGTCTACATTTTCATATCCCTACACAAGTATGAAAGCAAACACTATATCTGGTGCAAACTTTTATAACATTGCATTTAGGGTTCATTTACTATTTCCCTGGAAGTAAGTCCTCCTAAGAGGAGCAATATTGCATCATTTAGTTCCCATGTGTGTACTATAGTCTGCTTACTTCCTACCCATATATATGCCAGCAAGTGTTAGCCCTTTTATGTTGCTCAGCTATAGCAAAGTATGAAGAGACGGCTTATAATAAAAGACTTTGCATTCATTGCACATTCTTTATTTTTGCAGGGCAGTACAGCTGGACCCCACATAATGACCGAAAAAATGAGCAAGACCTGTCTAACAATGAAGCATTTGTTTTGATACTTCTGTATTTTCCTATCAATGTCCTAAAGACTTGAAACCTCCTTGACAGAAGAACTTTTCATTAAAATAGCATTTTGGTCCAGAAACGCCAAAAAATGTTTTCAATCCATGCACTTCTCTGCTGACATTCCTAGAGCATCATTAAGACTGAAAGTGTGTCAGCTGTTTTATTGTTCAAGGGCTGCTCTAAGGATAGGCAAAGGGTTAGAAGCAAGCAGTGACAACCGCCCCAATATGTGCACCAAATTGTCCTTATCTCTGTCACTTTCCATTTCTATCTGCCATGTACTATCTGTAAACAAATATACACTGCCCAGCTGACAGGTCTGCCAAGACCAGGCAGGATTTGAGGAGTTCATTTCTTTCTGCTGTCCAATTCTGTGGTTTCTGTGTCCTGCATAATGCTTCAGGCCTGTGTTTCTACTTAGACCAACTGGAAAAAAAGATTACCATAAAAAATACTGACAAGTAAAGGAATTGCATCTCATAAATGTATATTTCCTTACGGTATCCTCTAATGAACCTCTCTTGTTTGTGCATCAGCATCCACTAGTGACTGACAGTTTTTGTTGAGTACTGTAGTGTATTTGCCTGTGACTTTACCACTGAAGTAGTATAGAGGGCGCTGTGCTGCACCTGCAGTAGTTTCTCTCCAGTGCCTGCTATGCTATGTCTCTCTTTCTCTCTTGTACAGCCGAGTTGCACCATGATGTTTGATGTGTTAAGTTAGAAGTTCCTTTCAGAATAAACATGTTGAAAGTTGCTGCTGATATGCCACCTGTTTCTGGAGCCTTAGTATCATATACAGAACACTGAAAGGCTACACAGTGAACACAACAAGTACATCCCACAATCAAAATAACATTATAAATGATGAGATGCTTATAAAGTCATTCCTGAAGACAAGAGTTCTGGCACCTCAAGCTCCAACTCAAGACCAAAGGAAACACCGATTTCACTAGGGATTGAGGGTTACTGGTGGACAGGGTGGTTAACGTCATAGAACAAGCTCTAAGAAAACAATAAATGAGGTCAGGAATATGCACTACTGAACCAAAGGATCAGATTTATGAAAGTGCAAAATTAGAGCACACCACAGTAGAATCCCACCATGCTCTATTCATTTCAAGTCCCCATCCCCTCTTGGATGCCCAGCCTTTGTATAGGTCCGCCCTGAGTTTATAGGTTACGAATGTAGATATATTAGAGCAGTGATTCCCAACCAGTAGCTCATGAGCAACATGTTGCTTAGCAACCCATTGGATGTTGCTCCTAATGGCCTCAAAGCAGGTATGTACTTGTTCTTTAATTCCTGTCTCAAAGGCAAGTTTTTATTGCATAAAAAACAGGTGTATTGCCAAACAGAGCCTTCTGTAGGCTGGCCGACCACATACAGGATACCATTAGCCCTTATTTGGCACCACAAGAGCTTACTTTTGTTACTCCAACTTTTTTTTACATTTGAATTTGGCTCATGTCATAGGTATAACTAGTTGGGGACCCCTGCATTAGAGTGCCAACCATAGTTTCAATAATATCACTCATTCTACCCCAAATGCCACCCTAATTGTCCTTCAAGTTGAGCTAAGGAAACAAAATTCCTTAAATGGGGCCTTTGTTGATGTTGCTGTTAGAATAGCCAACAAAACATGTATATCCATATCTGAAACTGCATGAATACAGAATTACAGTCATAGTTAAAGTTTAACCACCCAAGACTCAAGATTGCAATTTTACCACATTGTGTTTGTCAAGAGAAGTTTGTATATCTGAATAAAGAACCTAAACAGTAACAACAACAACAAAAAAGTTTAATTTCAATCAAAATCAGATAACTTGACATGTTTTTATTGTTTAAGAGCCAAGTATTATTTTCCATGTATTTATTAACCAAAGCTATTGCACTTTATGCTTATGAGCCCTCAAGTTGCACGGTGACGTAAGACTATCCTTCAGACAATATGACTATTTTCAGCTTGGTATGTCCCACCTCCTGCCAGACGCTGGAATACTTGTCTTTCCTTATGACCTTTTGCCCAAGAAAGCAACAGTTCTTAATGGAGAGCTTGTGTTGGGTTACACAGAACCCAGAGATCAACAATGCATTTAGCAAAAAAACATGACATAAAGGTTCAGCCAGCAACATATTTGTCGAATAATCTACAGAGGCCAAGCAGGCACTTCAAATGTCTCCTGTCAAATTATAAACTCATAGCTTTTTCATGGCATGTGTACCATTTTTATGTGTTTCATATAGGCTTTAGACCCCTGAGTAGCACCTATTATGCCATCTTTCTGCCTCTTTTTCTCTAGGGGCACTAAACATACCTCATAGAACATCAGAACATTAGTGGGGAGATGCATAAATATGTGTTCATGGAAATACGGGAGATAAGACATGCAATACCTAACAAACATATATGCTAGTTATATTAAAATGTTATATACATATATTTACATTTTATATGTAGCCAGTGCTGCAGTCCAAAATGTGGTTAGCCACCGTTAACCAATAAAAATGGCTGAAACATTCCTATTGACTAAAGTATATCTAAGACATTAAAAAAAAGCACTCAGCCCCCAGCTTTCCATGTAGACAAACGCCTGAGCATTTTCATCTTCTCCTGAAGAAGATAAATGGCAATGGCGTTGGCAGCGTTAAAGGGGCAGCCACAGCCCTGTTAACAATAAGACATTGCCCATAATACACCCTGTTGTAGAAAAGATTTCCACGTTTGAAACTTCAAGTTTTGGAATGGAAAGTCCACAGTTTAAATAATAAGATCCAATATTATAAAAACCCAATAAAATACATTTTATGATGATTTAAAATTCAAAAAACAGAACAATATAGTGATAACCTGCCTAGAGTTGAACCTGTTCACTCCTATACCTTTATACCTATACCTATGCTTGCTATTGCTAGAAAGAATTGCTTGTTTCACCTGTTGCCAATTTGGGCACAGGATATAAAAACCCCTACTCCGCTCTGACTCATTGCCCAGTATAGCTCTATTTCGGTAGTTCCTGGGTGTGATCTGTTATTGTTTAAGCTATGTTTGACCTTGCCTGTCCCTGTTCCTGAATAGTCTGCCACCTGTCCTGACCCTTGCCTGAACTTTTCCTTCGCACCCTGCTTTGTACCTTGATATTGGTACCTGATTCGGTACCGTATTGCCTGTTTGGTTTCGACCTGACCTGGCCATTGACCAAACTCCTTGTTCTCCATTCCAGTTATACGTTACGGTTCCCTTGCCTGTCCAGAGATTTCCCCTTGGTCCTCTCGCGTTAAGTCCTGGAGGCATCTGAGTAGCAGAGGGCTCCTCCCAAAGCCAAAAGCGTCTGCTAAAGGCAAAAGTGAGAGCCTAGACCAGGACCTTGGGGTTTACTCTGGGTTTTAGTATACTATACGTCACAAAAACAACTTATCTAACCTGCCATGGAATGATTGCCACAATTAGCCACCACACAAACTGTGGGATACCTGTCATGCCAGCCACCCAACATCAAGGGGTCAGTTGGAAATAAATGTGTTGATGCCAAATTGTAATCAACTTGTGGCACCTGAGCTAATTGAGAGTATATTCTCTACCAGTCAGCTACCTTGCCATAAATAAACCTCAGGCCTAAGCCCCCATCTGGCAAGTATATCCCCTAGTGTACTACATTAAATTGCTTAACCTCCATCATACTGTAACCCTTTGCTACCTTAGGGGTGGATAGAAGGACTAACCAATGTTTCCATCTAAAAATGGCTCTAGTGCACCTATTGTCACATCTGGTCTACTTCCATGCTTGACTCAATTGGCTCGCTGCCAATGGGGCATTGTTTCTGTACCACTGGGCATCTCCCAAGCTTTCTAGGAGTTTAACTTTGTTGTTTAGACTTTAGTCTTACTTGGGACTTGGGGTTTTCCAGACATGCCAAGTTCAACACGTTGGATTTCACTCCTTCAGGTCACGGGGAGCAACAAATTCTTCTGTATTTATATAGTTCTACTTCTTCACTGTCCTCCTCAGGAAAACCACATCAAAAGCATAGATTCTTCAACTGACTGAGACTGTCTCTGTGCCATTGTCAAGTTCTTCAGCAGGACATTCTTAACTGGAGGTCTTAGTTAGCAACACTGCCTCTTTAGACCATTTAAAACACAACTTGCAGGATACAACTCCTAAATGTCATGTTAAAAAAGCACCTACTGCTCCAACTGACTCCATCTACAAGACTCCCGTAATAAGACTCTTATTTGTTGTCCATTTGTTATGCTGTAACACTGAACCATGATAACAGGCGTAACATTTACATAACAAACAACTTATTTACATACAAGATATCAGGCGTTCTGACAATTATTTTGGATGGCATGAATATCTTTTAGCCACTCCGTTAATTAATAATCTAACCGTGAGAGACGAAATCAAACTTCTGCCTCTTGTTTTATACAATTATTGGATGTTTTTTCAGGCGCGTACGGATAAAGCTCATTAGTGGGTGCATTTTAATCTTTTGGTTTAACACTTTACAGCTCTCGACCGCAGCAAATCTCCTGCCATAAAAGTTCATAAGCTTTTCTCCAACAGTTTAATTGCTTTTTAATGGCATAATGTCAAAATATTTACACCATCAACTCAGTCGTAAGCTTCTCCACTGTAGCTTATGCTAAATTGCAGCTGTCGGACATTTAAATATGGATTTCTGGGTCTTATAGTGCATTGATCAGATAAGAGAGAGAGAGGCGCACAGCACAGATCTCCTGTATTTATTGATTAGCCTTTATTTATTTTTTAGCCTGTCGTTATGAAACTATATTACCACTATTTCTCTGCATCTTTACCAACAAGCCAGTTGCACCAATTTGCTTAAAACAACTGAGACCTCCCTGGAATCGATTGATTCTTTTAAAGTCATGTGACATGAGCTGCATTACTACATGTAATAGTGTACTGCTCTAATCATTAAATGTGACCTCTTTTTTAATGGCTGTACAACAGCAACACAGAAATATAGAATAAGTAAAGTAATGGTACATACCAGGACTGGACTGAAATTAACAGGCCCTGTTAAGCATGCGACCAAATGTGTCACATGTAATGCTGGTATCCCTCTTCTCTGCCTCCAAGACTAGTCTTTTACTTTTCTCTTTTTTAACATGCATTTATACCACTTCATGTTTTTGAGTGCTTAGAAGGTTGGAATTGTATATAGTTTAACCATGTCTAGTGATGGGCGAATTTATTCGCCAGGCGCGAATTCGCGGCGAATTTGCACGATTCGCCGCCAACGAATAAATTCGCAAAACGCCCGCGAAAATTCACGGCACAAATTCGCCGGCGTCAAAAAAAATTTCAGAAAAACGGGCGTCGGCGTCAAAAATGAGACGTCTGCGCCGTTTCGTGAATTTTTCGCTGTTTCGCAAATTTCACGCAAATTTTTCGGCAAATCGAAACGGCGCAAATTCGCCCATCACTAACCATGTCTCAAAATTTGCTTTTAAGCTATAAGATGAGCGACATGACTGCTAAACATGTTTATATAATACATGGTCCTAGTTTATAGGCTTGTTGTTAGTTATGTTCATCTTGCAATAGGGCAAGGGACTGGCAGTAGTAGGGGCTGGGTAGGCAGGAGATTTGGACAGTGCTCAGTACAGTGTTCATAGAAGCCTGCTTCCCTATGCCTGGGCCGTTCTAATTTCCCTCAAATCCAGGTCTTTAGGAGTTTAGGGACATTGCCTTTGTGTTGTCTAATGCTGCCTAGAGGAGGTCACACATGAGAGACCCTTAATAATAACAGAGTAGAAATTAGAAACAGAAACCTCAGTGACTTATAGGTTTAAAGGGATACTAACATATTCCTAGAATATCTATACAATCTATATGTAACACCCTAATTAAGCAAGAAATACAAAACACCTGGGCCTTGTACTACCAATCAAAAATGTGGACTGCCCTCTTGCATCTTTATAAAAGGAGAGAGCTGTAAGACAGGAGGGGCTTCTGACTACTGCTGTACCTGCTTTGGAGTGAAAGAGCTGCTACAGGTGAGGTGGATCATGATGTCACAAGGGGTGGGTGATGTCAAAGGGGGCATGTCTATTCTGCAGCATGGATCTACAAGGCGGAGATCGGTGAAGGGAAAGGGTAAGTTCTAGGCTGCTTGAGGGCGTAGGTGGGCAGGCCAATGGCTATATTAAAGGGCATTACAGATTTACCGTACATTGGCAGTAAATTTGTAATACCGACTCCAGCCTGGGCAGATGATGGTTGATCCCAATGTTATTAATAGGGGAAAAATAAATATATATAGGAAGGCGGGTTTTTTTCCAGAAAAGGTGGCAACACTAGCTACAGGGGGTGAGTCACCAGCAAAGATTCTGCTACAAGGAAAGAGTCTGTAGAGAAGCTGACCCTGATATCCCAACTCTGGACTAGTGCCTGTAAAAGAGCTGTTATTAGTGCTAGCCAGGAAGGGAGCTGCGTGGCAGTTTGGCATGAAAGTCCCTGGCTGAAAGGTTGCACATAGGACCTGGGGGAGTACAGCTACTACTACTATAGAAAAGAATTGCCTTCATCATCTCAGATCTGCTACTCCAAGTGATCCAGAGATTTAGGAGCACAGACTGAGTAACCTGCCAACCTATTACTCTTTTGGGGGACTATGCATATGATTTGCTAGCACAAGCAAAAGCGTTCTTTGGACAGCAAATGCAACTCCCCTCACTGAATTCACATTGGAATTATGGGGAAAATGCTAAATGATGGATAAAAAACTGCATGGGATGATCCCTAGCAACTTTCATAGCTAAATCTATGTTTAACACCCTTACACGTGAGACCATGCTGTGTTCCGTCAACACATTATTTTTAATTCCTCTTTAAACCAATTTCCATCCCCGTGTGTACTCTCAGGCCTGATATTCTTATCCCTGACTTGCATAAATATTTATGCTCTTTCAGATTGCATGTGTTCACTCTGCTAATGGCTCACCCAATATAAGTAATAAGCAAGAAGGGCTGGAGAGAGAGACAACAGCAACAAACACTAACGTTGATTCATATAATAATGTCACTTATTTTCGTGCTTCCCCTCCCTTGCTCCCTGCAGACGTTCATCTCCCGCTTACTTTAATTAATGCCAGGGTGGTAAAATTGGTGGAATGTAATTGGTATTTACAGATGAATATTCAGGATGGATATTTTAAACATCAAATTAGTGCCAGAGTAATCAGCATTAAAGACTGCTTCAAAGCCCCTTGCGTTTTGTGCTTAAGAGTTCTTGAAGTAATCCTTTTTTTTTTTGTACTTCCTCACCCCTCACTTTCTAGGGCCCTGATGTTCCAGTATCAGATACAACAAAACATGGTTGAACCTGTTTATATCATATTTATCACCTGAACAAAAAGTAACATGTTTTGTTTAAAATAAAAGTTGG
Source organism: Xenopus laevis (assembly GCF_017654675.1). Lineage (NCBI taxonomy): Eukaryota > Metazoa > Chordata > Amphibia > Anura > Pipidae > Xenopus > Xenopus laevis. The sequence continues at coordinate 116,875,051 of NC_054376.1, forward strand.
GTTATGGCACAGTTGACAGTCTCCTGGTCTATGGGTAAACCTGTGATTCCAGGTGGTTGCTGTTGAGATAGTGGTGAGGGATTCCCCACAATTTGTCACCTGTCCAGGTCCTCCAAACAAGGTAGGTGATACATGGTGTCTATCAATCATGGTGTCAGCCAGCTATACTGTTCCAAGAGTATCCAAAGGAGATAATCAAGATTAACCCAGTCTTTTTCTTGTTTCAGGGTGTAACTTCCAACCACTTTTGAGACCCAGTACCCTGCTTGCTGTAATATTGCGCCCAAAATCTCTGACATGACTTAAAGTCAGATTTTGGCACACGGGGGCGGTGATTTCTGCTTAGTAGAAGATCTGAGGAAAGTGAAAATGAAGAAAGCAGAACAGATGCTGGTGAGTGGATGTGGGAGATAATCCTTAAAATCAATCAGAATCTTTAGTTAGAAGTTTACATTTATTATTTACAAGAAAATTGTTAAAATTGCCTGTTCTACAAAAATAAAGTCATTTTCATGTTCTGTAAGGCTGGAGATGAAGTGTCCTTTAACAGGGACGAATGTATGAGGGAATAGCACATGAGCTCATGGGACTATTTAGCTGAATAGCATTAGGTATGTTTAGATTTATCACTGATTTTATGGTATTTGTAATAAAAGTAGGGATGCACCAAATCCACTATTTTGGATTCGGCCGAACCTCAGAATCCTTCGCGAAAGATTGGGCCAGATACCAAACCAATTCCGAATTCTAATTTGCATATGCAAATAAGGGGTGTGAGGGGGAAAACATCTTTTACTTCCTTGTTTTTTTACAAAAATTCAAGCAAATTTCCCTCCCGCCCCTAATTTGCATATGCAAATTAGAATTCAAATTTGGTTCAGCCGGGCAGAAGGATTCGGCCGAATCCTGCTGAAAAAGGCAGAATCCTGGCTGAATTCCAAACCGAATCCTGGATTCGGTGCATCCCTAAATAAAAGTAAAATCATCCTGCAGGTATTCATTTGGGCCATTGTTTCGTCTAAAATATTGATGCAAAGGCCAGCACGCAAAATTAATGGTGTTGCGCATAAAATAAATTTTGTATTTTTCCTGAAAATTTTTTTGCACACACAGGCAAGAAGAAAGGGAACATTGATCAGTTCCAGTTAAATCTTCCACTGCAATCTCATCAAACCCATTCTGTACAGACCTTGCTATGTGCATGGGGACATTATTGTCCTCAAACAAGGAAAAGCCTTCCCCAAACTGATGCCACTAAATGATCATGATTTTTATGGATTACTTTTTATTTCTAAATCAATAAATTGTAAAAAATTCATTCTACTATTTAAAATGTTATACTTTAAGTCTTGAACCAACAAATGTATTTTTAGTGGTTATAATAGTGTGGAGTCAGCCATGGATTGTGCCTCATTCTAAGCTTTGAGAAGGTGCAAGTGCTTGCACAATAGAACTGCTTTGAAACTGCTAATGTTTCTCCCCTTCCCATTGTATATCAATATGACCCAATAGGAAAGCAAGGTATTTTCTGCTGGGTGTTATTCTCATGCCTACCACTAGGGATCACTTTTGGAAATGCAATGATTTCTGACTTCATTGTAACCTCTAAAATGCTCAAATCTTTTCCAGCCTTCAGGAAACCTGTTGTGGAAGGGTAAGGGGGGGCTGGCATGTCAGAAAACATTGTCTTTCATTGTGTTTAATGTATTTGGGCCCAAAGTAACCGCTGCCTCTCAGTGTATTCATTGTATATAGGACTAAAGTGTTTTTTCCAAAATACATCAGTTAAAAATACATCAGTTAAAAAGTTCCAGCAGAATTTTGCGCTGAAATCCATTTCTCAGAAGAGCAAACAGATTTTTTTATATTCAATTTTGAAATGTGACATTGGGCTAGACATATTGTCAGTTTCCCAGCTGCCCCCAGTCATGTGACTTGTGCTCTAATAAACTTCAGTCACTCTTTACTGCAAGTTGGAGTGATATCACCTCCCTTTCCTCCCCCCAGCAGTCTAACAACAGAACAATGGGAAGGTAACCAGATAGCAGCTCCCTAACACAAGATAACAGCTGCCTGGTAGATCTAAGAACAACACTCAATTGTAAAATCCAGGTCCCACTGCAACACATTCAGTTGCATTAAGTCGGCAAAACAACAGCCTGCCAGAAAGTAGTTCCATAGTGCAGCTTTCTGAAAGCACACGAGCAGGCAAAGATTGTAGAGTGAATTATTTGCAGTGTAAACAGTGTAATTTAGAAATAAAGTTATTGTTAATAGCTAAGTGAGGCTAGTGGTACATGGGGCAGTTTTTCCACAGTATATTTTAGCTGGCTGAGAAATGCCTGAAACCACCCTAAAATACTGGGAGGCATCATAGACAGTTTTGCCTGTTCACCCACTACCAAAATTCAGCACAGTAGTAGCAGTGCTATTAGCCCATGGATGTACTATCAGTTCAGGCAGCTGAATCCTTTAGCAGAGGTGTCAGGGGGCTGCTGTGTGGTTACCTTCCCATTGTTCTGTTGGTAGGCTGCTGGTGAGCAGTCTAGCAATAAAGAGTGACTGAAAGTTATCAGAGCATTCAAAAGTAAATATAAAAAAAATCAGTTTGCTGTTTTAAAAAGCAAATTTCAGTGCAGAATTGTGTTGGAGCAGCACTATTAAAGTAAAACTATACCCCTGAACAATGTAGGTGTTTATAAAAAAATATGCTGCATAAAACAGCTCATATGTAAAACCCTGCTTCATGTAAATAAACCATTTTCATAATAATATACCTTTTTAGTAGTACCATATATACTTGAGTATAAGCCGAGTTTTTCAGCATCCAAAATGTGCTGAAAAAGTCTACCTCGGCTTATACTCGAGTCAGTGGGCAGTAGCTGAGATTGCAGATACTTTTAATCATTCCTATACCAACATATAGGAGAGACTGCAATATCACACAGTGCCCTCTGTTGTATGAAAGAATAACAGTGTGCCCTCTGTTGGTTAAATGAAAGAATAACAGTCACTGCAATATCACACAGCACCCTCTGTTGGTTATATGAAAGAATAACAGTGCACCCTCTGTTGGTTATATGAAAGATTAACAGTGAAAGCAATATCACACAGCGCCCTCTGTTGGTTATCTGAAAGATTAACAGTGACTGCAATATCACACAGCGCCCTCTGTTGGTTATATGAAGGATTAACAGTGATGGCAATATCACACAGCGCCCTCTGTTGGTTATACGAAAGATTAACAGTGATGGCATTATCACACAGCACAATCTGCACATGGTGGTGGGACAGTGGGACAATGCACACAGTAATCCGTTTGCCAATTCTCTGTCACCATCAACTTTGCAAAGAAGTCCTGTTGATCGCTGGGGGGTCGCTTTGGCAGAATGTGCGCTGCTGGGAGACAGGGCTGTAGTTGTGTGTAGGCTTATACTCGAGTCAATACGTTTTCCCAGTTTTCGTAGGTAAAATTAGGTACCTCGGCTTATACTCGGGTCGGCTTATACTCGAGTATATACGGTATGTGCCATTGGACAATCATAAATAATAAATTGCCATTTTAAAAAATAAGGGCCTTCCCCTGGGATACTAGGATTCACAAACATACCATACATGTTAGGTCACATGACCGAATTAACAGACAGAGTTCTGTCTTTTGCTTCCCCACTTCTTCCTGTTACAGTTAGAGCTGCAGTATTTCTGGTCAGGTGATCTCTGAGGCAGCACACAGACCATCACTAAATGATGGTTCAAGGGTAATATTTACTTAAATATATATTCCAGTTTGGTAAGATTCTTTAATATGCCACTTAATATGATATAAATCTGTTGCTTAAGTATTTTAGTAGTTTTCCACTGACAGATATGTTTTTTTTTTTAAAAAAAATATCCTTTTAAGGTTTGCTTCAACGGGGGACCATAGCCCAAACCATACAATTAGACTCTGACCCTCCTCCACCAATTCTCATTATGCATTCAGACAGGTAATGTTCTCTGCCAAACCCAGATATTTTCATTGTATTTCTATATGTGCCATTTATCCGCTGCTCCAGAGTCCAATGGCAGTGAGCTTTATGCCATTCCAGCCAACATTGAACATAGTGGTTATATTAATATTCTATTGATTGCTCACAAGACTCCAATGCTACCATGGAATAGTTATTTTGCAGACAATGTTTCTAGAGACAGCTAGTTTATACTAGCTAAATGTGTGCCTGGATACTTTTGTCCATATACTGAGGACGATGGAGAAGGGAAGGGTGTATGTTATAAACATTTGTTCACATTCAAGCAAAAGATGCACCCCCTTATTAACAATCATCATTCACTCTAGTTATAAAGCTTATATGACTAGTAGAGGGGTTATTTAATTTAGAATCCAATAATCTCTCTCTATCCCCTTCAAAAACATTCTGCCTCTCTGTATCAAGAAGTGGCTGTTAGTGATGGGCGAATTTATTCGCCAGGCACAAATTCGCAGCGAATTCCCATGATTTCGCTGGAAATTTGCAAATTTTTCGGCAAAGAAAAACAACCCATATTCACCCATCACTAGTGGCAATGGGTGGGTAAACATTCTCTTTAAATCTTGACTGTCCATCATCATCACACCCTGCTGAATTGGGTGAGAATATGTTGGTGCTTTATTAATACATGTTAATAATAATAATATTTTTGGATTTGAAACCATGGATGTCCCACCTGCTTTCTAAATTTTCTATCAAGAACAATGAGCTAATTTGATTGGATTGTTCCCGGGATCAACTTTGAATTGAGTTAATATCAGTAACCCTGTATTTTCTTTCCAAAAAGCCATCCAACTCCTTCTTGAAGCAAGCTGATGTACAGTATGTGCCGCTCCAGGAAAAAAAATTCCACAACTTCACATCACTCACTGTAAAAAACAAAACAAAAAAAACCTCTTTTCTGCAGAACCTCATTTCTTCTAATCTAAATGGATGCCTTTGTGTCAACTGGAAGGGTGTATTGCTGACTGAAGCTGCAGATATAGACGTGCAGATATCGGACGACCGATTGTGCGGTTCCACCTTCCGACCCACAGTTAACCATCCAGATCAAATAAAATAGTAAAGTACAAATCAGACGATATTCTACCTGTGACAGCAATTGTACGAAAGTTATGTCCAACAAATTCTCATCAGACAATAGGAGTGGTGCCAGCATTGTGTCACTGTCTATAGCATATAGTCAGTTTCTCCTTCCCTGCTCCATGCAGACATATGGATTAATGCTATGGCATAATAAACTTCTTTCACATATGAGGCTATAGGGTGATATTCCTGCAGTCAGCACCAATTTATTTCTTTACAAAGTTCAAATAGTTACAAATGAAGCTTTCAGCAAAGAACGTTTGGGTCCTTCCATATATGTTCGTTGGCTGGTGCTACAATCCTGACATCCCGTAATTCACACCCACTGCCCGATTTTATCCCTGAACGACTAAAATTTTTAAACTCATCCAATCAATTTTGCGAACGATAATGTCAAGCCGATCGTCCGTCCAACATCAACCATCCGATAAGTTACAGATATTATCGAAGCGTTCTGGAATCAGTCAATTAGAAGTAAAAAATCTGCTCATGTATGGCCACCTTAAATGACCGATCGTCATGGTGCGTAAAATGTCAGTAAAATCCCTATGGTCCAAAAATCATACGAAACTTCAATTCATACGATTATATCTTTGCGTCTATGGTCACCTCTAAGCATCCGAGAGTTGACTTTATGAGCCCCGTATACATTTTTTATGTAGTTACATATCCCCCCTTTCATGCCTCTTCTCTAGTGTCAATAACTGAGACCTTCCATATCCTTTATCAACGTAGTCTCTCTTCTTTGTAGTTGGAAAAACAGAGTTGGAATATTAAAACAAGGACGGAGAGATATCCAAATACAAGATATATGTGTGTGTATTAAATCTAATACCCTGTCCCTTAGGAAAATAGCTCAGTAACTCATTGGGCAAATAAAGTTGCTTCATTCATGTCCTAATTTCAAAGTAATTACACTGTACTTGTGTTTATATATTTCAAAGTTATACTCAATACAACAAGAAAACTCTTTATCTTGTGAGTGTAGTTTCTAAAGAATCACCACTTAGTACATCTTTTCCCCAGAATCTCTTTTTATCTACCATTACATGTGGCATATCTAAAATGTACTTGGCCCTAGAGCCCTATTTGAGGCTTGATCCCCTCCCTGTATTTTTCAACTGCCAAGAGCAACAGGTTAACAGGGCTCACAACTTAAAGGACCAGTAACATCAAAAATTTTTTTTTACAAAATTTGTTAGTATCGAAAAAAAACACCAACACAAATTAAACTTTAAGATAGCAAAGCCTTTATTAAGAAATAACTTACCGAAACTCCACTTCCGGTCCTCTTCAGAAAAGGCGACACGGCGGCCATCCATCCTGCGGCGCTTGATTTCTTCTCCTGGCTATTGTAGTGAAAGCATGTGAAGGAGTGCGATTTACAGCTTTGCCGGCCGAACTGGTGCTTTTGAATGGTCCTTTATTTGGCAACTTTCGGTGACTCAATGGACGTGCTGCCCTCCTCTCCTTTGCTACACATCATGCGGACTCGGGCAGGCGAATCGCTTCTCCCCGGTGTGGGTTTGCAGGATCCTCTGCAGCTCGTCCCAGTGTGTGAATCTGTTGCCCGCAGAAAAGCCAGTTGCAGACAAGGTGCCGCTTCCCGGTGTAGCAGCGCAGGTGCACTTTTAGATGCGACTGAAGTGTCCCAGTCCTGCTGCACTATAGTCCGTATCCCAAGGCTGCTGGGACACCCAAAAAATGCTGAGAATGGCTGGCTATAGGGAGCAGCCGCTGAGCGGATGGGGGGCGCCGGGGATGGTGTGTCCCAGCATGAGGAGCGAGACAGAGAGGCAGCGGACTTTTAGGGCTTGGCTCCACTCTTGCCCCCACCACTCCCCTGTGGAACTGGCCTATTCAGGGTTCTATTACCTGGGGCCCGGGGACAAAGTTCAGTGTTTCTTCTGTGGGGGGATCCGGAGGAGCTGGTAGCCGGGGGACAGTCCGGACACCGCAAGTTCTTTCCCTCCTGCCCTTTCCTCCAACAGCAATGGGGCACCAGGCCACAGGTATGGACAGGTATTGGGGCAGCTTTCTAGGGAAGAACCGGACCGCACCAGCGAGCCAGTGTACCCCGAGATGTCTGTGCAACAGGTCCGTCTGGGCTCCTTCCACACCTGGCCACGGGAGCCCTGAGGAACTGACTGGAGCCGGCTTCTTCTACATACCTCCCAACTGTCCCTTTTTCTGAGGGACAGTCCCTCTTTTGACAGCTCAACCCGCAGTCCCTCATTTGTACTGTATGAACTGAGATTCCTCAAACATGGTAATTAGGGGGTGTGGCCACAGAAAGGGGCGTGGTCAAAAATTGCTGCGCTAAAATTTTTTGGCCCTCTTTTTACTTCCAAAATGTTGGGAGGTATGTCTTCTACACAGGTGCTCTGCAGGGCTCCCTCCACTCCCAACTGACACGGACTATAGTGCAGCAGGACTGGGACACTTCAGTCACATCTAAAAGTGCACCTGCGCTGCTACACCGGGAATCGACCCTTCTCTGCAACTGGCTTTTCTGCGCCAGCAAATTTTTGCCGCGGATTTTCGCGGGCGTTTCGCAAATTTATTTGCTGACGGCGAATCGCGCAAATTCGCCGCAAATTCGCGCCTGGCGAATAAATTCGCCCATCACTAGTGACAGAAGGTCAAGAGTCAAAATGGGACATGGAGCTGTTACCTGGTTACCTTCCTATTGATCTGCTTTTAGGCTGCTGGGGAGAAAAGGGAGGGGTTGATTTCAGTCCAACTTGCAGTGTAGCAGTAAATAGTGAAGTTTATCAGAGCACAAGTCACATGACTGGGGACATCTAGGAAACAGACAATATGTCTTGCCCCATGTCAGATTTCAAAATTAAATATAAAAAAAATCTGTTTGCTCTTTTGAAAAAGTGATTACAGTGCTGGCAGAGCAGCACTATTAACTGATGTGTTAGAGTTCTAAGGCAGGCAGCAAAGGGTCAAAAAATCCAGTAATCAATAATAAATTAATTTAGAGCACCCAGGGATGCCAAGGTAATGCGACCTATAATCGGGCATTGAACCTGTGATTTTGGCACCCTTAAATTACAAATTTTCGGTCCGTTCTTGGCGCGATGACGTCAGTACATGGCACTGGACGCTACCATCTTGGACACAGAGTGCTCGTGACAGTACCCCTCCCCCACTGGACCACTACACCTTGGCTTCCTCAGAAAAGGTCTATAGAATTCTCGCACCAAACAGGGAGCATGGACATCAGTATGCTTTACCCAGGAACACTCCCCAGGGCCGAACCCTTTCCTATGGATCAGGAACCAGGGCCGCCATTAGAAATCACGGGGCCCCGTACAACAAAATTTTTGGGGCCCCCTGGGCCCCGCCCACACTGACGACCAAGCTCCACCCCATATCCCGCCCACTCCACATCGCAGTTAAAAGACCACACAGACATCAGCGCTAAAAAAGTAACCCCCCCACACAAGTTGTAAAAAGCTATTGATGGTCAGGGCCCCCTTATAAAAAATTTTTTTTTTTAATTTTTTTTAAAAACATTGGTGGCAGGGGCCCCCTTATAAGTTAAAAAAACTTGGGGCCCCAACAAAAATTTTTTAAAAAAACTAAAAAATAAACAAACATTGGTGGCAGGGGCCCCCTTATAAGTTAAAACAAATTGGGGCCCCAAAAAAATTTTGAAAAAAAAATTTTTTTTTGAAAAAAAAAAAAAAAACTGGTGGCAGGGGCCCCCTTACAAGTTAAAAAAATTAAAAAAAATTTAAATTTAAAAAAAAAAAAAAAAACAATGGTGGCAAGGGGCCCCTTACGAGTTAAAAAAAAAAATTGGGGCCCCAAAAAAAAAGTTTAAAAAAAAAGATTGGAGGCAGGGGCCTATAGAATATTAAAATAATACATTGGTGGCCAGGGGATTAAAAAAAAAAAAAAAAACACAAACTGGTGTTCAGTAGGATTGAACTCATGGCTTCAGTACTTCAACTTCGCCTCCTTTCGTGACTTCGGGTCTTTTCACCGCTTCAGGACTTAAATTTCGGCTCTTTTCGTGACTTCGGGTCTTTGCGCTGCTTCAGGACTTCGGCTTCGGCTGTTTTCGTGACTTCGGTTCTTTTCGGCGCTTCGTGACATCGGCTTTTTCCGTGACTTCGGGTCTTTTCGGCGCATCGGCTTCGGCTTTTCGGCACTTCCGCATTCGGCACGCAAGAGGCAAGACGTACGGCTCGGGCGCTCGTAAGGGGGGCCCGGATCTTCAAAAAATGCAGCGCTGCCGGGCCCCCCTTCATGCCCGGGCCCGGTACGCTTGTCCCCCCTGTCCCCCCCTGATGGCGGCCCTGTCAGGAACTGTAGAGAACCTCTGAGGAATCTCAGTTCATACGAGAAGCAATTAAGAGATTGCCGGAACACATTACGGATTCGCATCTCAGGGGGAAGTTGAAGTTTGACAGCCACTGGGTTAATCTCCACAATGGGAAAAGGAACAAAAAATCTTGGACCCAACTTGGGGGAAGGAATTTTAAGATTAATATTTCTTGTTTAAAATGTTAAGATTAAAATTTTTCCCGAACTTTATACAGGGGAGAGGATTTTCGTCTTCTATTGCCATAGTCTTTGTGGACCAAAGCACTCTTTTTAAATTTGTTTTGGTGGCAGACAAAATGGCGGACATGTGGGCCACATGATCATCTGCTGCTGGAAGTCCAACAGGAGGAAGTCTTGAGGGAAGGCTTGGCAATGTTGCCCATACAATGTCAGGATGGGTGACCTACCAATGCAAGGACGTGAGTGACTGGATTTTGAAGAGGCACAGAATAGCACAGGCCACCACAAAGTCTATAACATCTTTCCAAAGTGTTGGCCACCAGACAAGCTGACTCACTAGCTCCAGAGTTTTCTTAGTACCGGGATGCCTGGCCTGCTTGAAACAATGGCTTTGCTGGAGGATAGGAAGATAAAGCTCCGGTGGCACATATACAGTACCATTCCTTTAGGTGTATTGGCAGGAGCAGAGGATTTAAAAGATAGTATCTGCTTGGCCACTTGTAGATACAGGGAAGCAATGATCTTAGTGGGAGGAACAATTGAGTCTTAATCCTCATCGCACTGCACCTGTGGAGGAATCAGTCTCTTGAGAGTCCTAATGAATTCCAAATTTTTGATGATTTGTATAAATGGTAATGAGGTTGGGAGCTCCTTCCAGAAGATGTCGCCACTCCTCAAGCGCAAGTTTAAATGCCAGAAGTTCATGATTCCCAATGTCATAATTTTGCCCGGCAGGGGAGAACTTTTTAGAAAAACATGCGCATGGGTATAATTTCCCATCTGCAATTTACCTCTGAGAGAGAATGGATCCGGCCCCAATGTCAGAGGCATCAACTTCAATGAAGATCAGGATGCCTGAGGACTGGAGCAGATGCAAAGGCATCTTTTAAGGATTGAAAGACTTCCTGGACATGAATGGGCCAAGCATTAGGTTTTCCTCCTTTACGAATGAGAGCCAGTATTGGAGAGAGGAGAACCCCTTGATGAATTGTCAGTAGTACTTCTAAAATCTGACAAATCTTTGTATGGCTTTGGTACTTGTGGGAAGAGGCCAGTTCTGGATTGCCTTGACCTTAGAGGGGGCCTTCTCAAATCCATCTTGAGAGATAATGAAGCCAAGAAAGAGAATTTTGGGTTAATAAAGGATAAGATACTGGACTTCATAGCAAATCATAATACTATGAGTTTGTGCCAGCATGGTTTTATGCGTAATAGATCTTGCCAGACTAACTTAATTTCTTTTTACGAGAATGTAAGTAGAGACCTCGATTCTGGGATGGCAGTGGATGTGATTTACTTAGACTTTGCTAAAGCATTTTATACAGTGCCACACAAAAGGTTACTGGTTAAATTAAGGAATGTTGGCCTGGAACATAGTATTTGTACCTGGATAGAGAACTGGTTAAAAGACAGACTACAAAGAGTGGTGGTAAATGGAACATTTTCTAATTGGACCAGTGTTGTTAGTGGAGTACCGCAGGGCTCTGTACTAGGTCCCTTGCTTTTCAACTTGTTTATTAATGACCTGGAGGTGGGCATTGAAAGTACTGTTTCTATTTTTGCAGATGATACTAAATTGTGCAGAACTATAGGTTCCATGCAGGATGCTGCCACTTTGCAAAGTGATGTGTCTAAACTGGAAAACTGGGCAGAAAACTGGAAAATGAGGTTCAATGTTGATAAATGCAAGGTTATGCACTTTGGCAAAAATAATATAAATGCAAGTTATACACTAAATGGCAATGTGTTGGGAGTTTCCTTAAATGAAAAGGATCTAGGGGTCTTTGTAGATAACACGTTGTCTAATTCTGGGCAGTGTCACTCTGTGGCTACTAAAGCAAATAAAGTTCTGTCTTGCATAAAAAAGGGCATTAACTCAAGGGATGAAAACATAATTATGCCTCTTTATAGGTCCCTGGTAAGGCCTCATCTGGAGTATGCAGTTCAGTTTTGGACTCCAGTCCTTTAAGAGGGATATAAATGAGCTGGAGAGAGTGCAGAGACGTGCAACTAAATTGGTTAGAGGGACGGAAGACTTAAATTATGAGGGTAGACTGTCAAGGTTGGGGTTGTTTTCTCTGGAAAAAAGGCGCTTGCGAGGGGACATGATTACACTTTACAAGTACATTAGAGGACATTATAGACAAATGGCAGGGGACCTTTTTACCCATAAAGTGGATCACCGTATCAGAGGCCACCCCTTTAGACTAGAAGAAAAGAACTTTCATTTGAAGCAACGTAGAGGGTTCTTCACAGTCAGGACAGTGAGGTTGTGGAATGCACTGCCGGGTGATGTTGTGATGCTGATTCAGTTAATGACTATAAGAATGGCTTGGATGATTTTTTGGACAGACATAATATTAAAGGCTATTGTGATACTAAACTCTATAGTTAATATAGGTATGGGTATATAGAATTTTAATTAAAAGTAGGGAGGGGTGTGTGTATGGATGCTGGGTTTTCATTTGGAGGGGTTGAACTTGATGGACTTTGTCTTTTTTCAACCCAATTTAACTATGTAACTATGTAACCTCGAACATAAACCTCTCCAACTTGGCAAAAAGGGAGTTGTCCTTCATACGAGAGACTGTATCTCTATCACCTGGGTTTGCTTGACTTTCCAAGTCTTTAAAGATGATTAAGATGTTGTCCAAGTACATGACTATGGATTTCCTCAGACGATCTCTGAAGATGTCATTCACAAATTCTTGGCCGTACGGTTCCCTTGGTGGATCTGCATAAGCCTGGAGGATGCTGTGACCACCCAAAGGACTCCAGGAACATTCTAGCATCATTAGTGAAGGATGAGTTTTTCTCCCAGAGAGGGGTTTCCGACTCCAGTGGTTTACCTTTCAGCAATGTGATAACGTACCCCACTTTGGCTCACTCCAATGCAAAATAAGAGGGTTGGCATTAAAATTGGATGAGGCACTGGTTCACAAACCCTCTGCAAGCCTGAGGTCTCTGTTGTAGTGAGGAGGAGGAGGAACATGTGGTTCCTTGTAGGAAGGTGCAGTAGGTGGAGTTACCGCAGCAATGGGAGGAACACTTGGAGTAGAAGCAGCCGTTGGAAGACAGGATAGCAAAGCTTCTAAAACTTGACCAGCACGGACATGCTGTGCTTCATAGATCTCCATGGAAGTCACCAAGTTGCGGAGAGTCTTTTCCAAATATGGCGGGGCTTCCTCAGATGGGTCCATGGCCAGATTATAGAGTCAGGGGAGGAAGCACTCAGAATACAGTCCAATTTGCGTTAGCCAAAGGGTAGAGAATAAGCGTAGTCAGGATTCAGGCAAGAGTTCTAAGGCAGGCAGCACAGGATCGAAGTCTAAGTCCAGGAAAAGGTTAAAAAGTCCAGTAATCAATAATTAATTAATTTAGAGCATCCAGGGACACCAAGGTAATGCGACCTATAACAGAGCATTGAACCTGTGACCTTGGCGGCCTTAAATTATGAATTTTCACACCATTTTCGGCACGCTGGAGTCACTTGCCCAGCACGGTGCAATGACATCAGTGGGCGCAGCTGGGCGCCGCCATCATGGACACAGAGCGAAACGCTCTATGATGGAGCACTCCTAGTGCTCCTGACACCCATACACCAATGCATTTGCCAAATTTTTAGCTGATTCACGAATTTTCAGTGAAGCAAAATGGGTCAGCTTTGCCCATTACTAGTTAACATAATCCCTGGATGGGAAAGATTTACTATAGGATCATTTTAACAGTTGTGTGATAAAGCTGTATGTACAATAATCTCAGGAAACAGGAATTATCACTGAGAAACTCCTGAGAGTGAGTCAGGATCATGTGCTGATGAATCATGTTGGTTTTGATGTATCCAGAATGGGCGATACATGTAGCTCTGATTCCACCATATGAAAAGCTCTCATTACTGTTTCTCACTGTGTACAGATGCAGTAGCAGCTGGCGGTATATCTAGGGAAGGGGAGACAATGGAGGGCACCTTTTGTAAGCCTGCCAAAATACTTCATGGATGGCAGCCAGGTATGAAGAATCTTGCAAAACACCTTGTCCTACCCAGTTTCATTATGAGACTCTGTGTAGTGCAAAGCAGCACATTTGCTAGTATTTTATATGGACAAATTATATTCTTACTGAATTGAGCTTGATAAAGGAAATTAACAAGGCAGCGTTTATGGACTCCATCCATTTTTTTTTTTGATCATTTCCATAAACAGATTTTTTCCCAGTCTCCCACTGCCCCAGTCCATCATACCTCACTGGTCAACTGCAACTGCCCCTGTGTTTTCTTGTAAAAAAGATATTTGGTGAGACAGGAGCAGGTCCGCTCTTGCCATGAAGCAAGTTGAGAACCTTGCCTCCGGCAGCATGGAGTGGCCCGATCCCAGGGATGGCAAAAAAGCCGCCTCTGTTGCCTTTAAGAGCTGGATTTCTGTTTTTTTAACATGGATATTAATTTCTGCTATTGCAATAGCACTCACTGCAATAGCGATGTGGCCCATCCCTTGACCTGTTCCGACTATAAAAAAGTTGATAGCGCGAAGCCTCAGGCAGCAGCAGCCCCTGAAACGCTGCTGTACAGGAAGGTTTTAGGAATGGATTTGAGGCAGGAAACAAAATAAAATGGTAGAGAAAAAATAAGCAGAGCCAAATCCAGAAAAGCCTGAAAAAACAAATATAATTCTTGGCCAAAAGCATGTGGACACCTACTTGTTCAGTATCTCATTCCAATCCAAGGGTATTAATCCATATTTGGTCATCCCTTTGACTATGACACTTTCTACTAGATGTTGGAATGATGTTCAGATTTGCTTTTATGCAGCCACAAGAAAATAACTGAGGTTGGCCAATGGCCTTAGGGGGATTAGACTTGGCTCTCAGTCAGTCTTCCCATTCATCCATGGGACAATTGCCCAAATAGTTGCTGCAAAGTAGGAAGCAAAAAACCATCCATAATCTGACTGTATCATTTAGTTACACTTGCATCAGTAATAATGGTTTAGGCTTAAATAACCACCTGCTCACCCACTGCCTCCATTGACCACCCCTTCCCCTACTCCTAACTGCCGCTCTTCTTCAGTCCCGGGTTTGAAGAAGAAGCAGGATCCACAGGACCAATAAAGATTAGTTAAAAATATCTTTTATTTGTACAAAGTTAAAAATGTATATTTGCATCTCCATCCATCCTACACGTTTCACGAAGGGTATGAGCCCATGATTAAGTGCCCTGGGTGGGTGCAAAAAACATAGGGCAGATGGAGATGCAATTAAACATTTTTAACTTTGTACAAATAAAATATATTTTTTAAATAATCTTTATTGGTCCTGTGGATCCATTTGAGTGCCGGTTGACCCTGCTTCTTCTTCAAACCCTTTGCCGTACCACTCCCTAAGCTGGGGGTCTGGGGCTGGTGCACCCGGACTACATTTACTATTATACAATATATTCTGGGGCACCTTGTTTTTCTCAATCTTCTTCAGTTCCCCCCAGTGAAGCACAAAGGTGAACAGTGCCACTATTTAACAGAAACTTGTTTGAAATATGTTTTCAGAAATTCTCCTACGTTTTCCCATATCAGACAGACGGGAGGTTTGTGAAGAGGAAGAGAAGAGTTGAATTGAATATCTATTTCTGAATAAGGGGTAATTATAAAAAATCAGTGTGCACTGTGGATTCCGATTGTGTTTTCATGTCTGGCAAAGAATAGATATAAATGACCAACTTCAGAGAAAAAGTAGTTACATTTGATTGATGATCACAAGCAGGCAATAAAAGGCAGACACTGAAAAATTACTGAGATGTTTAAATAAATACAAGATAGGAATCCCAAGTGAAGGTTGTACAAGCAACCCCTCAAGCCATACACTGCTGCAATTTTTAAGGCTCCAAGATATAAAACCATTGATAAGGAGCAGAGATGCTATTTGCTGTTGAGGGAAAACATTCACCTGCCTGTATATGGACTGCCAAGGGCAATGTGAAAAACTTTGACATAATATACTACAGTGGGTCAGGCAAGCTTGAGATGGCTAAATGTGGCTGTTGATGTAATTTGGGGATGATGTCACCATGCCATGGATAGAGTTAATTTCTGCAGTTTCCTTTGATATGACATTATTGGTATGTGTAGGACCACTGGCCAATTTTGAAAAAAATAACAGTTCAGGTATGATGCTTCCAGATAATGGCAACCTAAATGAGAATTAAGGATGAACCATATCCAGGATTTGAGCAAAATGTTTTGGCAAAATTGGGGTGAATACAAGAGCCTGGCCAAAATTGAGCAAAATGTCAAAATCAGCAATTTCCTCCCATGTGCCAACAATTTCAGGGTGGTTTGTGCCTAAATCCTGAGAAGAGGATTCGGGATTAATCTGAACCCTGATTAGCAAGGTTTGGTCCATCCTTAATGAAAATCCTGAACTGCATGGCCCGTCTGATCTTTCATCATTTATACAGAAGTGCAAAGATCCTGTTTTCACATATGAATCTATTAAATGGCATTATTAGCACCAGCAACTACGTCGATTTTAGCACAATCCCACTTGCGGCTGCATTTCTCCTTTTACCCTTTTATCTGTACATTTGTGGGCTTCTTTACAGTCATGTTATAAAGCTGTATGTACAATACATCATCTCAGGAAACGTCTCTCTGGGAAACTCAGAGTGAGTCAGGATCACATGCTGATGAATCATGTTGGCTTTGATGTAATCAGAATGGGAGATACATGTAGTTCTGATTCCAACTCATGAAATGTGATTCAAGTGGTACTTCCAGACATCTCCAATGTCTTCCATAGGCAGTATGTTTCCTTAATGTGCGATTACAACCAGCTTAATAATATTATGGATATTGACTTATGCAATTAACTTTACAGAATCCTTTTGCACTGCTATGGTTTGATAACATTTGCAATGGTGCATTTCACCCTTATGTCTTCTCAGGGCCGCCATCAGGGGGGGACAGGGGGGACAAGTGTCCCGGGCCTGAAGGGGGGCCCGGCAGTGCTGCTTTTTTGAAAGAGCGGGGTCCCCCTTACGAGCGCCCAAGCCCTGCGGCCATTTCTCAGGATGACGAATGCGGAAGTGCCGAAAAGCCGAACAGCCGAAGCCGAAGTCTCGAAGCGGCGAAAAGACCCGAAGTCACGAAAACAGCCGAAGTCCCGAAGTGGCGAAAAGACCCGAAGTCACGAAAGGAGCTGAAATTAAAGTCCTGGCCACCAATGTATTATTTTAATATTCTATAGGCACCAATTTTTATACAAAAAAAAAAAAAAACATGCCACCAATGTTTTTTTTTTAAAAAATTAAAAAAAAATTTTTTTTTGAGGCCCCAATTTTTTTTTAACTTGAAAGGGGGACTTTTGTGTGTAAATCCTGTGAGTGACATCACTATAGACTTCCTATATATACTGTCTACTTGCACATGCGCAGGACGAGGAGAGTGCAGGGAAAGAGATGAGCACGACGGAGGGGACGCAGGGGAGGAGAGAGACGGAGGGGAAAGGGGCAGAGAGGATGGAAGAGGATGGCTCTGTGGTGCTCACTGGTATAATCCCGGGCCGGTGCAGTTTTCTGCTGATAGGAGCACCGGCCCTGGGTATTTAGGTAAGTCAATACAATCACTTGGGGGTGCCTAATATTTGGAACCCTCAAGTGTACGAAGCCTTTCCTTCTCCTTTAAGGAGTGACAAAGCTTAATGTCTATGGTAAGCTTAAGTATTTCAACTTTCAAGTATTCTTTAATGGAATCATTGATAAGATAATTGTAACAATAATGAAAAGGTTGAGGTTTAGAAATATTATTAATATTATGTGCCACACAATTGTCCAGTCCATGAGCAATTATGTGGGCAAAACGAACCTCTTATAAAAACATGACAATATACAGAGTGGCACACTGTTCTCTATGGATTAGTTGTAATGGCTTAGGGCAGAGACACATTCTCAGATTCGGGGAGATTAGTCGCCGGCAACAAATCTCCTCTTCTTCGGGGCGACTAATCTCCCTGAACTGCCTCCCACCGGCTAGAATGTAAATCGCCAGCGGGATGGCAATCAGTGCATTTCGTTTTCCGAAGTCGTCCAAAGTTGCATCATGAAGAAACTTCGGACAACTTCGGAAAACGAAAAACGATCCGAGTGCCATCCTGCAATTGGTTTAGATTGTAGCCGGCGGGAGGCAGTTCAGGGAGATTAGTCGCCCCAAAGAAGAGCCGATTTATCGCCGGGCGACTAAATCTCCCCGAATCTGAGCGTGTGTCTCTGCCCTTAATCTGTTTAAGGAGATCCATTTCTTTGAACTTTTTCAAATCATCCCCTCTCTAGATTGAGTCCATAGGTGCCAGACTGTGCTTTTCCTATTGTCCTCCTGAATGCAAGAAGGTTAATTACAAGGCAGAGCCTTTTACTGTTTCGTATAAATCCTTTTATTTTTTGGAGACAGCGCACCATTAAATGGAAATCTAGCTAATGAACTGAAAGGTTATCTTGTTGGCAAAACAAATTAAAAGTTAGAACTTTATTAACATGCTATGAATTATTTAATAGAGGATAAATAATGTTTCATAAATATATATCATTCTAGGGGTCATTTATAATTCCTCAGGTTGCAAGTGCTAGACGGAATTATGAGCAAATGTGACTGGGAAAATGCTGCACCCAGAGCCAGGATCAGCTCTTAATACTTCCTAACTTGCACCACTAATGCAGGCAGGTGCAATCTGCAGGTCTTTGCCTTCCCAAATAGAACATAGAGGCTTGCAGCTCCTATGCACTGTGCAAAACAAAAAAAGCCCAATTGCACCCTGCATTGTAAATGATCCCTTCTATTCAAGTGACATTTTGATTAAAAATTATAAAGAACGGGCAACAGCACAGATACACAAAAAGAACTTGAGCTGTCTTTCAGGAATGGGGGGGTGTCGGTTAGGGATAAAGCAGCCAGGCCTGGATTTGTGGGAAGGCCACCTAGGCCCGGGCCTAGGGCGGCAGGATTTTAGGGGGGCGGCATGCTGCCCAACCACACCCACATTGGTTCAAAAACACTGGGGATGCACAGGAGATCCAATCTCCATGAAAATTTGCATGAATAAAGGGGAGGGGACAGGGGCGACAAATGGCAGTGGGCCTAGGGGCGCCCGCTATGTAAATCCGGCCCTGAAAGCAGCCCTTGGCAATGGAGACCCATAAGTGGCAAAAAATACATAAATGCAGGATGCCAAACCAACAACCTTCCTTATATGTTTCTGAACCACAATTTATATCAGTCAACCAACAGCCAGATTATTTTAGTAGGATGTAATTTGCACTTTAACCTTTGTTCTTCAGTCAATGACCAATGCCGGCATCTTGGGGCAAGTGCATATTCTGCCCTCCCCTAAACCAGCCCTCTTAGTGGACTCCGCTCTCCAAAGTAAATAGCTGCCACTTGTCTCCATGACTGGTACCTAGTGATGGGCGAATTTATTCGCCAGGTGCGAATTCGCAGCGAATTTGCGAGATTCGCCACCAGCGAATAAATTTGTGAAACGCCCGCGAAAATTTGCGGGAAAAAAAACGGGCGCCGGCAAATTCGCCCATCACTACTGGTACCCAGTGTTGCCTTTCTGATCCTGGCCATTTTTGCTCCTTGCTTTTTAAAACTGACCGACTGCAAAGAGGTATTTCAATGAATTTATGCAAACAAACATCAGTTAAATCAGTTATCAGTGAAGTCCCTCATCAGTATTCTTTGAGTGGTATGGTCTTGCAGCAAATTTATCCTGGGAATTATTTTAAAATGTTGAGAACCTTGAGAAAATAGCTTTATTTCATTTCATTCGTTTTATTTGACATTCCATGAATTGGGGTTTTGCCGTTATTTCCTTGATATTTGCATGGTGAGGAGTGGTTTAAAGGAAGTTGGTTTTAGATAACAAATGTGCAGCTAAAAACAAGGCTTTTCCTTTTTTTTTCCTTTTCTCTGCATTAATAAAACAGTGCCTTGTACTGCATGAATCTATATTGTCAGCAAACAATCCTATTGGGTTCAATGTTTAAATTATTTTCAGTAGACTTTCCAAATTACAGAAAGATCCCTTACCCATAAAACCCCCAAGTCCCAATCGTTCTGGATAATAGAACTCCTGATAGAACACCTTGTTTCACCATGGAAATGACGCCCATAGACTTGTACGCCTGCGGCGAATTTTTGGCAAAACGAAACGGCTCAAATTCGCCCATCCCTACAGGGCACTGTC
The DNA here is from genome assembly GCF_017654675.1 of Xenopus laevis. Taxonomy (NCBI): domain Eukaryota; kingdom Metazoa; phylum Chordata; class Amphibia; order Anura; family Pipidae; genus Xenopus; species Xenopus laevis. Next base: position 116,894,916 of record NC_054376.1, read on the forward strand.
TGTAAGAAGATTGTTGATTTTTTTTTTTCTGTTTGTATTTGTTTGAAATTCCTCAAGGTTCCACAGGCAGGTTAAATGGTTGGTTTCTTATGAACTTCGTCCTAGCGTGCCTATGAAACCAAAATGAGGTGCTTCCACAGGTACAGGTAGTGACCCATGTAAAGGAGAACTACACACAGAAACTCCTTGCACATAGAGCCCTTGATCCTAGGACCCCAGCACTACAAAAGGAGCAATCCTAACCATTTTACCATCAAGCTGCCCATATGTTGATGTTTAGGTCCCATTAGTGATGGGCGAATCCTGTTTTGTTTTGCCTAAAAATTTGCAAATTTCCCGCGAAATTCAGCAAGCAAAAAATTAGCGAAACACGAAAATTGACGCCTGCGTTAATTTTGTACTCACGTCCGAAAAGTCGATTGTGCCAATTTTGACGCCGGCGTTAAAGTCAATGGGCGCTGACGCGGGTCCAAAGTTTTAGCGGGAGTTTCGCTCCAGCCGAATTTATTCACCCATCACTAGTTGCCTTTACCTTTGCAATGTTGTTTTGAAAGTTCCCACACCCTGCTCCAGCTTTCTCTGTATTTGCTAGAAGCTCAGGAGCTAGGCTGCCCTATGCCAACCCCTCTTCTTTTGACTAATGGATAAATCTGTTCTGAGGGAAACAAACCCTCATTATTAGATGTGTTTATACTGCAGTCATCTCTTGTGTTTCCGTCCTTTATTCCAAGCTAAAGTATATTACATACAAATATATAGTGCATTATAAGGAAATGGCATATACCTACAATATTACCTTGTAAGTACAATGTCATATTGCCTTAATATCAGGTAATTTCCCATTGGGTAGCCAATGTTACTTTAGGCCAGGGGTCCCCAACCTTTTCTACCTGTGAGCAGCATTCAAATGTAAAAGAAGTTGGAGAGAAACATAATCATGCAAGAAGTTCCTAGGGGTGCAAATTATTGAATGTTATTGGCAATTGGTAGTCCCTATGTGGACTTGCAGCCTACAGGCGGCTCTGTATGGCAATACAGATGGTTTTTATACAACTAAAACTTGTCTTCAAGCCAGAAATACAAAAATAAGCACCAGTTTTGAGGCAACTGGGAGCTACATCCAAGGAGTCGGAGCATAACATGTTGCTCATGAGCTACTAGTTGGGGATCACTGCTTTAAGCAGTGAAAGAGGAAAACAACTCCAGTCACTGCCCTCCCATAAAGAAGAATAGCTGCCGAAGCATTCTTTGTACAGTGCCAAAGGTTGAGTGGTAGATCCCTACAAATTTTGTTTGTATATGGCCTGACCAATTCTAAGGCCAAAACAAGATGTACACAGTACAGTAAGCTCCTGCATCAGAAGAGAAATCAAAGACTGAATGATG